>NW_015172010.1:246530-249148 GCF_001447785.1 Gekko japonicus
GATGAACTCAGTACGCAACATTTTGTTGCGGGTCTCCACTTGTAAACCTCTATTTACCACAAGTTCTTGAAGACAGGATTATTTTGACAAAAAAAGCTACCCAGTGCTCCTAGAGGCTGAAGCAAGTGCTGAAAAATAATTTTAAGCTTAGTTCCACAAGTTTCTCTAAATCTGTTCTGTGCATACTCATATCCCATCAGTGTGATGCATGAACCACAAATTTTATAGTTCTTTATTGCAATGTTCCTTTGTTCTTCTTCTCTACCAAGAAGTTCCAAAATCTTTAGCCTTTACTCACATGGAAGGTGCTCCAATACCTTGATCATTTTTGTTGCCCATTTCCACACCTTTTCCATCCCTGTACTATCCTTCTGAGATGTGATAATTATTTCCATATACTGTTGAAACACCCCCCCTCCAATTCCCAACTTTATTATCAAACTTATTTCAAGGGTTATTCTCAACTGTCTGTTACAGTCCAGTTGTTTTGTCAGTGACCTCGGTGTAAAATGTACAGTTAAATATACTATAGTGAATTTATTTTTCTGGGAACAAATACATTTTAGCAGCCATCATTAAGTATTCCAATATTAGGAAGGAAATTGACATTTGGGCTGTTCTGAACAGATACCCAATGCAAAATGGGGGGGGAGGAGAGATCATATTACCCATTCCTTCTTTCTCACAGACTCAAACAAACAGGTTCTATTTCTTAATTATTGAAAATGCACACAAGAATGTACAATATCACGACTACAGTGAACAATTAAACTTGTGGCAAACAATAACTTCCAGACCACAGTTGGCAAAAATTCTAGTTCTTTGCCCGTTTAGTCACATTTAGAACGAAACAAGCAGATGGCTTGTCTTAATATTCAGCCTCAAGCTGCTCAATAAAGGCACCAAGAGTTTTCAAGCCAGAAGCTTCTTCAGTGGTCAATTAAATGACACTTTTCTAGACTCAGGTATATCCTAGCATGCTGGACTAACACCTTTCCCTAAGCTTGTATTTCAAATGTGGAGATGGTACAACTTCAATGTTCAAAATACTTTAACAGAGACAAGATTGAAGCCAAACAGAATCTATACGTGGTATACAGGAAAGGAAACTTTTGGAAACTAGATCTTTTTTTAAAAAGCCAACTGGAAGTCCTCTTTGCTGATTTCATTCAGAGACCTCAAACGCTTGGAAAAGGAGCCATTTATTATACTGTTCGGTTCTAACATAAACAATTAAAACTCTGAAAGAGGAAATGAGTAATCCCTTTACCGGTTCACCATCCAAGTAATTTGATGCCAAATAATACAAAGCTCATGTAAGGCCAATGAGCAACAGTTATCTTATTCAATGTGTCGCATCATCTCTGGCTAAATACTGAGATGTACACCCCATGTATGCAAGGAAATATTTGTGTAATAAGCAGGATTTAAAATCCATAAAATAACTTCATTTTAAAAGCTACTGAAAGCTGCCTTAACACATTCCCAAAATCCAGATAGTATTCCCCAGAAAGCTGTACATTAAATGACAAGTGATCTACATCCTGCTAGATCTAACACAAAAATTCTCATCTACCGTTCTCTTCAGATGACACTTTGAAATTAAAACCCTTCAAGAGGAGCGTGGAAAAACTACACAGCTTTCATTTGGGGTTTATTTACTACCCTAAGCCAAATTCTAATGCAACTTGGCACATTAAGATGCCACACACACACAAACACACACTCACAAGTGTTTGTGGTGGCAGAAGTCAGTGGTGTTTCACACGACCAAGAGTCTTTTCAAACATTTATCATTAGTGAATAACTAATGGTTTTGGTAGGAATGCTGGTGGCTCCAGTGGTTAAGACACTGAACTGCAGGCTGTGGAAGGTCAGTAGTTCAGCAGTTCGAGACCCGAGTTGCTGCATGACGGAGTGAGCTCCCATCTCTAGTTCTAGCTCCTGCCAACCTAGCAGTTCGAAAGCAAGAAACTGCAAGTAGATAAATAGGTACCACTTCAGTGGGAAGGTAACAGCGTTCCGTGTGCCTTGGTGTTTAGTCATGCCGGCCACATGACCACGGAAACGTTGTTGGACAGCGCTGGCTCTTCGGCTTTGAAACGGAGATGAGCACCGCAACCCTAGAGTCGGACTCGACTGGCTTTCGAGCAAGGGAACCTTTATCTTTACTAATGGTTTTGGTATCCTGTGATACCAAAACCACATATCTACTGCTGGTGAAATAAATGTTCTACAGTGAAGTCCATTGTTTTTGCCAACCTAGAGACAAGTATAACTTTATTGAGTCAAGCAAGTTTTTGCTTCAGTGCTTCCCTCAATCAGTTATTCATTGGGAAATGGGACTTCTCTCAGGTACTGGGATGAAGAGCACCACAACATCAAAATCAGTTGGTTTTTGAAGGACTGTTTAATGCCCCAGTTGCTTTTCTGTTTACAGAAAGAAAAAATAATTGGCTGTACATGGAGCCCAATCAATGTATCTAATTCTCAATGTTAATACCTAAATCTGGAGATTGGGGTCATGGACAGACAATACAGATCCTTCTACAAACTTCAGAGAAACTCCAGGTTTGCAAAAAAAAAAAAAAAAAAAAAAAGGGAAAAAAAAGAAAAAC
>NW_015172010.1:249897-258547 GCF_001447785.1 Gekko japonicus
TGTCTTCCGACAGCATTGGCTCTTCGGCTTGGAAACAGAGATGAACACTGCGCCCTAGAGTTGGATTCAACTAGCTTTTGAGCAAGGAAACCTTTACTAGCTTTAAGAAACAGATGACCTCAGTGGCTGTTGCTAGGCAACTACAACAGTATTCAAGCCTTAGTTTCTCTCAGGTAAAGGAAGTGGACAGGGAGGGGCCCTTTCTAGAGCTGTTTTGGCCTTTGAGGGAAGACTCATAGGATTTGCTACCATGAGAGTTCCATGACACACCCATGACTTGCTACTGTTCAACAGCAGTCACCCCACAAAAGCCAGTATAGTGGTTAACGTTTCATACTACAACCTTGGAGCACCAAGTTCAAATCCCAATTCTGCTGTGGAAGCTCGTTGGATGACATTGGGCCAGTCACAAACTCTCAGCATAACCTACCTCACAGGGTTGCTGTTGTAAGAATAAAATGGAGGACAGGAGAATGAAGTAAGCTGTTTTGGTCCCCATTATGGAGAAAAAGTAAAGGTTTCCTTTGCTTGAAAGCTAGTCGAATCTGACGCTAGGGGGAGGTGCTCATCTCAGTTTCCAAGCCGAAGAGCCAGCGCTGTCCGAAGACATTTCCGTGGTCATGTGGCAGGCATGATTAAATGCCGAGGCACACAGAACACTGTTACCTTCCCACCGAGCGGTACCTATTTATCTATTTGCAATTTCTTGCTTTCAAACTGCTGGGTGGGTCCAGTCACACACTCTCAGCCTTAACCTACTGTAAGGGTTGTTTCAAAGATAAAATGGAAGAGTATGATGTAAATTGTTTTGGTATGTAGTAGTATGTAGTAAATAAATGGTGGTATGTAGTATGTAAATATGTAGTAATGGTGATATGTAGTAAATAAATATAGCTTAAAATCGGGGGGGGCAGATAAAAGGTTGGTTGGTGGGTGAAAAGGAGAGGAAGGAGTCATGATATGGTGGTCGCCAGGAGGGAAGGAGGAAATAGTGCAATGAAAGGATGCGGAGGGAAATGACATGGCACCCTGTAAATCCTTGCAGGTTCCCCACCACACAACAGAGCCAACCTCAACCAGTACAGCTCAACGTGGCCAGAGGCTTTCTGGGGCGAAGTTGCTGGCTGGGAGAGGGAGGGAGGGAAAGTGGCAGATAAAGGTTGTAAAAAAAAAAAGGATAGAGGCTATGGGAGCTTTGGGGGAAGTGAAAGAAGTATGAAGAACAGAAAAATGAGATTCCCCCACAAGTCCTTGTGGGTTCCCCCCTCATGTTTACTAACGCTCAAGTAGCAATGTCTAAAAAAAGACTATATTGTTGAGTCACTTCTGTATGCATGCTGCCAAGAAAGTGCTGTTGGAATTACTTTTTACCCTTATACTGTTACCAAAACTTACCCTACCTGTCACCTAAAACTAAGATTTCAATCTGCAGAAAACTCAGGATTGGATCCTATACTTTGTTTCTTCTTGCACTCCTTTTGTCTGCTGTGATCCTCTGCTGTGGAGATCACATTCCTCTGATGCTAGACACTTCTGCTCATGCAAGACCAATTTCTTTCCAGAAGCCAAGAAGTACCTAGCATGAAAGCAACACCTTCCACACCAGAGGACTATGTCTGCAGTGGATGCAGAGGCAGGCAAGGGGAACAGGATCCAAGTCTCAGCAGGGATCACAACTACTATTATGCTGATACAGTACCATAAGTACGGTTTTATTAATAATTATTGTTACTTAGCTGGCGTACAGAAGTATTGATTACACTTTATTCTATTTTTATTGTTTGGAACTGGCTCAAGACCTTGTTACGGGATGGCATAAACATGTTTTAACAGCAACAACAAAGATTAGCTTACTCCTTGTATTCTCAGAATATAACTCAAGCCAAGAAAGAGAAAAAATAAAAATAAATTGATGTACTTGATTTGTTTATACACAAACATAATTGTCCTGAAAGAGGCCACCAGTTAAAAACCCAGTAGTAGACTGAAACACAATTTTATTCATGAAGAACTACAGAGATTGAGATCCATGCCAAACCTTTTTTCATTTTGATGAATCAATTCCAAACTCTATCTTGAAAGGCTTAGAACAAAAGGTGAAGCAGAAAAGGTCTGCAAGATTGCCCAATTTTACATATGACATACAATTAATTGTTGGAAGCGTTTCTTACATAGTATACAATAGAAGCCAAAAGTGCAGGATTTAAAGTACAGCTGCCCAGAAAGTATGAGAAACGTATTTTAGAGTAACAGGATAGGTTAAGAAATATTTTGGAAAACAATACTTTGATTATGCTTGTATTTTAATTGTTGTATGTTGTATCTTATGACTCCCTTCTGCTAAGCAAGGTGCTTTGCTCTGGCAAAAGAAGTGTTTGACACTTACTGGAAGGGGAATCGAAGAACTCAACTCTAAGGCTCTACATCCAGACAGCAGATATACTGCCCTAATGCATCATGCAAAACTTCAACCAAACTATCCCTAAAACTGAAAAAAGCGAAGTATCAACATAAGGCTTATCTCAAGACTTCAACTCTGTCCTGGTAGGCTGGTAGCCTGATGCAAATACGGAACCTTCCACAGGCTCGCATGTCTCTCACCAGACTTGCATGTCTCTCCTACCTTAGATTAATAAAGTACAGGAAACAGTTTATGTGTAAGAAATGCTGAATGAGAACTGTGAAACTGAAAAGTTCATAAGAACTACATGTCTCTCACCAGACTTGCTTGTCTCTCCTACCCTAGATTAATAAAGTACAGGAAACATTTTATGTGTAAGAAATGCTGAATGAGAATTGGGAAACTGTGAAACTGAAAAGTTCATAAGAACTCTACAATCACACATCAAATTTAACCACAGTTAAGGGGAAATGTGCACAAACTACAAACTTGGCTTGTTGCGACTTGCTCCTCCCCTTTATGAAGAACTGTGATTTTTAAAAAGCCAGTAACATTCCCACCTCAGTCCTTCTCAGGATTCTTTCCCTCTCTCTGCCCCGCCAACTAGCTAGTAAGCAGACAAAGGAAACACAGCCCCACCCAGAATCTAAGGGGGGTTTGTTTGAGAGAAACTCAGGCTTCCCTGTGGGACATAGGCGTAATCTTCGTGGGGGCGGCGGGGCTTCAGCCCCCGCCGAAATTTTCAGAAAGGTGCTCAGCCTCCCCCGGGAGCCACCCTTGCTCCTAGCAAAGCAATGCCTCTGGCCCAGCCCCAGCCCCCCCCGGGAAATTGGAAAGTCTACACCCTTGCTGTGGGAAGTTCCCCAACTGTCATAAGAGCTTGGAGAGGACTTCTTCTTTGATAGCTGCCGTCACCCACCTCTCAAGGGTTTGATGACTGAAGGAAGATCAAACAGGGCTGACTGGTGATATGGACATGGCAAGGCTCGTGAGAAGGAATTAATGCAGTCTTTTTATTTCATCAACAACACAAAGATTTATTCCACTGTCAGCATCACCTGCAGGTATACAGGCTGCAGAATTAGGATACAGGTTCTAAGAAATAAAGCAAAACTGAAAGATTTCTAACCTAATTTGAAAACTACAGTTACCTGGCATTTGCTTTCCCAGCTCCACTGGGCTGGAGCAAATGAGGGTATACTGGCACCGGAAAACCTTTACAAATATTATAAATTCTATAGCAAATCATCATCCAAAGAACAAACTGATACACTGAAGCCTCTGCATCATTCAGATTACAGAAAATGACACCTGAATGTTAGCACACACACATGAAGCCACTTTCCCCCCACCTCTGCACCCAAATGCTTCTTCCAAAAAATATTAATAAGCCACCAGTAGCATAGCATACCCCCCAAAAAAAATCTCCCCTAGGGCAGAAAGGGACCGTGGTGTCAACATCAGGTCCCCCTAATTTGTCAAGGAAGCAAGAACTAGAAATCTGCAGAACATTTGAATATTAAAAGTGGATTTGAATAGTCTGTTTTATAATATGATGTATTTTAAGGAGTTTTGTTGTTTTTTGTAAATCACCTCGGGCAGGGGCAGTTTCCCTGGAGAGGGTACCCTAGAAATGTCCCAAATAAGCAAAAATAAACAAATATCCTGCACTCTCATTTCCTGGTTGGCTGCAACAAACAGAACCACTGGCAGGAGAAGAGTGACAGAATGGAGAGGCATCCCCTTGCCCAGCTGTTTCATGTGCATGGTATGAACAAAATTTTCACCCCAACAAAAGTGGCTCTCTCCAGGAGCCAGTTAGCAAGCATCACTTTTTCCCCAGCATGCCTACCAGACAAAATGGCTAATGGACACAAGTCAGCTCCAAAGTATCAGATAAGCAACTTACAATCAAATCCATACTTTAAAAGTATGGATTGTTTCATCAGACAATGACTGGCTTCTAACCAAACTGTCAAATTTACATTTAACTTGACCTTAAATACTGCTGGTGTTACTAATAAGCCCCTCTTCTCACAAAGAAACCTCCAAGTAATTAAGCTTATTTCAATAAATTATGCAATTTCTGAGTATCTGCTGTTGACCTAGGAACCTACACCAACTCTATGATTGTTTGTGTTCTTTTAATTGCAAGAATAGACATGCACTCAAGATATTCTGAAGAAAATGATAGGACGGTTGATTCGTCACCACAGATGCACTGCTTAGAGGAATGTATCTTTGAAGAACACAATTTTTTTTCAGAAGGATACAATTGGAATTGCTGAAATATGAAATCCAGAATCAGGGTTTTTAGGCCTGCCCCCCAAGGAACTTACAATTTACATGGAATTGCTATTGTATCTGGATTCTGCCAGCTTTTTCACTCAGTCCTGCCCAATCACTTCCCTTAACACAGCCTCCATCTCACATGACTTTTCTCCATGCTGGTCCCATGACCCTTGGCATAGCATTTTTTTTTTGTACCAGCTAAAAAGCTGGCTGGATCCAACCTAGGGTTGCCAGGTCCAACTCAGGAAATATCTGGTGACTTTGGTACTTAGCATGGAAATAACATCACCTTTGTGATGTCATGTCCTGTGATGTCACTTCCAGGTCAAAGGTTAACTGATGGCACCCCAAGCTCCCTTCTGATGATGTCACAATGCACTGCCCAAAATGCCAACCCCCAAACCCGCTTCTTCCTCTGAAGTCACATCCTTCTTTCAACATTCAAATTTAAATACACTGCCTTATATCACTTCCCACCCCCACCTTTTCCCCACTTTACATTACTTGTAGGCTTTTAGGCCTACTTCCAGTGCAAAAATAGCAAAAACCTTTAAGATAAAATACTTTACTTTAAACATTTAACAATTAGAACAAAAAAACCCAAGCAAACAGCACATGACAAACAAGTGAACAAGAGAAACTGTCATGGTTATGCTACTTTCAGCAACTCTGGTCTTGACTTTGTAAACTTGCAGAATTCTTCACAATGCATCCTGAAATTCAGTTTCACCTGGAGTTCTGCTTTGACAAGGCTGTCACTCAACCGGTTTCTTTCCTTGCTCCAGAGCTGCATTCTTAAGCTGAAGATTCTCTTACAGATATAAAAAGTGCCATACGCAAACAGAATATGTGGATACTCACTTGATAAAGTTGAAACTATTGAGCATATGATTATGAAGTGTCCTATATTTAATGAGCTGAGGGCCAGTTCAATTATTCCTTTATTCCAAATGATGGAAAGGTCTAACAAGGCAGTACAAGGGCACAGGTGACTTGGTTATTATCAGATACAAATGATTTTGTTATTCTGTCTGTGGCAAAAATTTGTAGGGGAAATGATTAAACAGCAGAAGAATATCAAGTAAGCAATGCTCCCTCTAAGCTGTGGAGTCCTTTGAGCAAAAATTCTACTTCGTGAGCTACTGGCATTAAAGTTGTGAGCGAGTGATTTGGCTACTGCATAAATTAGTTTGCTCTGGAGCCATCCTTCCTGAGCTAAGACAAAAATTTGTGACCCAGAGGCAAAAAAACCTGTGAGCTAGCTCACACTAACTCAGCTTAGAGGGAACACTGCAAGTAAGGCATTAATTTACTTTATTCTACTATTTTAGCTTCTGCTTAAGGCTATAACTGCATGAGCAGTAATAGATACATACAGATAGACTCACGGTAGGCATTGGATACAGGGGCAGACTGTACAAAAGAGACCAACTTCAACAAATGGCTGTCACCACTGTCTGGAATGCGCCTAAACACCTTTACCCATCTCTGGTCTATCTTTTCTTCCTGTGAGAAAATCTCTTCTTGGCATTTTGACACAATGCAAAAATCATCAAACAGCGCCCTGGCCTGGATAGCCCAGGCAAGCCCAGTCTCGTCAGATCTCAGAAGACTCTGGCAAGTACTTGGATGGGAGACCTCCTTGGAATCCCAGCACTTGGGAGACGGGGGCAGGCTTTATTCAGCCACCTCTCTGAATATCCTCCAGGCCCCCAGCAGGGGTCAAAAACCTGAGGTTGGCATAACTTCCAGGTGCACACACACTCGCATGCACATATGAAAAATACACCTCCCCCCAATCATCAAACAGCTTGTCAGTGTCTATCATATCAGGGCCAAAATTAAGGGCTTTGACAAGACTCTCTAACGGACCCCATATCACAGGACAGTGCTAGATAATATCAATTCACAACAATCTGGGATTCCCTCTAAATGTTGGAAGCCATTCTCAATCTGGTAAGACTCAGTTACTGCTTTTTTCTCAGGTCACACACTATTGCAAGCCTAAGTAGCTCTATCAAAGTTTGGGTAACTCTGTGGCCAGGTATTTGTCAGTTGCATTCCCTTTGCCACAGAACAGCGTTTGCAACTCTTTACACTTCAGGAATTTGGCAATCTGGAAGTTTAAGATAGTAATTCACACAAGAGGAAAATTTTATTGGCCCTTGGAGATGTCCTATGCACACTATCTGTGAGACCGCCCCTCCCTCTATGAGCCCCGAAGGGCTTTACGATCTGCCAATCAACATTGTCTGGTGGTCCCCAGCCCAGGGGACGTCTGTCTCGCCTTGACTAGGGCCAGGGCCTTTTCAGCCCTGGCTCCTACCTGGTGGAATGAGCTCCCATACGAGATTCAGGGCCCTGCGGGACTTTTTACAGTTCCGCAGGGCCTGCAAGATGGAGCTCTTCCGCCAGGCTTTTAACTAAGGTGACAGATGTCCCTCCCTCTTTACTGGGTCTCCCCTCAGCAGGCCAGAACTGCATACCAGAGAAGGCATCTGTGAGACCTTAATTTTAATGACAACTTGCACCAGATGAAGGATATTGTTATATTTTATTGGTGTTTTAATTGTGTTAATTTTTGTATATTGTATTTTTATCAAATTGGATGTAACATGCCCTGAGCCTGCTATGCAGGGAGGGCAGGATATAAGTTGAATAAAATGAATAAATAAATAAATATTACATTCTACTCTTGTCTAGCACTTCACTGTTATTCTGTTGGCATCAGGTATTTATTTTGTAGACCTGATCTCCCTTCTCATTGTTTCTGATCAGAAAACGTGTGTCCTAAATCCTCTGCTCTGTTAATCTAGTCATATAGGCTTCTAATGAAGTAATTTCAGGGCTGCTATAGGAAAGATTCTATGCCTGCTTCAGAGGGTAGCCACGTTGAGACCCAGTTTGGTGTACTGGTTAAGACCAGAGGACTCTAACCTGGAAAACTGGGTTTGATTTCCCACTCCTCCACATGAAGCCAGCTGGGTGACCTTGGGGTCAGTCACAGTTCTCTCAGAGCTGTTCTATCAGAGCTCTCTCAACTCCACCTACTTCACAGGGTGTCTGTTGTGAGGAGAGGAAGGGAAGGAGATTATAAACCACTCTGAGACTCCGAGTGAAGGGCAGGATATAAACCCAACTCTTCTTCTGCAGTAGAAGAGCTAGACTGAAGCCCAGTAGCTCTTTAGAGACCAATGAAGGGAGCTTCAACTCTCAAAAGCTTGTACCACAAAAATCTTGTCAGTGTCTATGCCTGCTGGGATTCATTAGTGCTCCTCTTATGTCTACCCAATGGGAGGGGAGGAGTACATGATTAAAGGTTTGCATACATCACCCCTAGCCAAAACCCTAACAAGCAGCTCTAGTCACCGTCACGTTGCCTTAGGGTTGCCAGGTCCCCACTGACCAGTGGCAGGCGGGGTGGGGCTGCCAGCTACAGGTTGGGAGACTTGAGGGTGGAGCCTGGGGAGGGACAGGGGACCTCAGTGGGGTACAACACCATAGTGTTCACCCTCCAAAGCATCCATTTTCTCCAGGGGAACTGACCTTGGTAGTCTGGAGATGAGCTGTAATTCCAGAAGATCTCCAGATCCCACCTGGAGGCTGGCATCCTTAGCTGAGCATCCAACCAGCAACTACCTCCTTGAAATAACTCCTCAGAAATTCACTTTCTTGGAAGCCTTAGACAACTCAAGACTTTCAGATTCAGCTCCCTTCTATGTAGGTTTTATATATATATTTAACAGTGTCACTGATGTCAAAGCTGTCAAAATAAATAAAAAAGCTGTTCAGTTATTTGCTGTCCCCAATTAGCTTCTCATTTTTTTTCCTGCCCTCTTGTGTTTGTGTATGTTGGCGGTGTTTGTTTCAAGTGGGCTTCCTGTCAATTTTCTAACTTTTTTTTAAAAAAAACAAATGTTGTACAAAACAGTTCTATGAACACAACTTCAAGCAATC
>NW_015172010.1:258569-313870 GCF_001447785.1 Gekko japonicus
GAAGAATGATGTTTGGATAAAAGTTAGTATTTGACTTCTACCCTAGAAATCCACGCTTTCTTCCCTGCTGTACCTAGAAGACTGATCAGGGCTTGGCCAAACAGCAGCATCCCCACATAGATCAGGGCTGTAACTGGCAATACAGGAAGCAGTGATTGTGCAAGCATACTACATGGCTTTTTTACCTCTGCCTTAAAATAATAATAATAATAATATCTTCCTTCAGAGCAGGAGAGAAAGCTATTGAGTGAGGACGGGGTAGAAAATTCTTCATTACAGCCACTGGAAAGCAGAGCTCCTAATCCCCCAAGGAGCATTTGCCATTTTAAACGCTCTTTCTGCTTTGTTAAAAGCAGGACTTAGCTTACAGGGATCATTGTAACATTATTCTCTTTAGGGGGACTTGCAGAGGAGAAAAGTGGGCAGGCACAGAGCACTGGTGTCACTTTCACTCCTAGTGTTAGACTACCAGCGCCTGCTTTATCATTGTAAAAATTACTTTGACTTACACTCACAGAAGTGTGCCAAGGGAAGACACCTCAGAAGTTATTTCTAAAAAGAGAGGTCCTGGGACTGTGCGGAAGCTCTGCCAGCTGTGGGGGTGGATGGCATGGTCAGGGAAAATCATTCTGTTTGAGCCCAAAGGTGCTTGTCTTGGATATAAGATATGACAAGGGCTGTCGCTCCCATAAATGCTTCCTAGATCATCAATCATACCCCATATAGCAGTGGCCACCTCAGATGAGGGATTCCCTCTTCTTGCATACATCCAGGTGAGAACACGTCTTCTGATAGGATGCTGTTAACACATGCATACGTCACCAAAAGGGGGTATGTGTTTTTTTCAGCATAATCCCTGCACTATAAATACTGTAAATAATAAATAAGCTTCCAGCCCCGATGGTAGGCATATACATGCTCTGAATGGACATCTGCATGTGTTAGAGAACAGGATGATGTGTTATAGAACATGTACATACGTCAGAGAACAGGAAGGCACCCTGAGCCTGCCTCAGCGGGGAGGGTGGGGTATAAATCAAATAAATAAAAAAACAATAATATTTTCCCTGCACCAGAACTGTGCTCTGGTAAATTCATTCCACAATAGAAATCTCCACAATCAGGGATGTGTCTTCTTGCCATCACACAGTGCTTAATATGCAGAGCCACAAGATAACCAAGTGAGAGTACACAAATCTTATCATGTTGCAATCCTTACTAACAACCCTATCAGGTAGGTATGTAGTATAACACTCATACTGCAGAGTGATGAAGGGGTGGGGTGGATGCTGAGAGAGAATGGCTTGGCTATGGCTACTAAGGTCAAGGCAGAAGCACGAGTTGTGAACCAGGGACTTCCAGATTTATAGATCAATCTCCTTGGAGTACTCCTAAACAGGTCTACTCAGAAGTCAATCCCAATTCAGTTAATGGGGCTTAGTCCCTGGAAAGTGTTCTTAAGGTTGTAGCATTAGCGACCTTTGTGGGAGTATGGGTATTTGAGGAAGCATCTTGAGACTGTGTAACTTGATTGACTTGGAAATAATGCAGTTGCTTTCTAGGTGCTGCTTCATAGTGAGCTGAGGATTGCAAACAAACTTTGTTTAGAACAGAGTTTGAGTCCAGTGGCGCCTTTAAGAAGTGTGCCTGCACATGAAGGTTTACACCCAGAATTAAATTTTGTTGATCTTAAAGGTGCCACTGGACGCAAACTTCATTCTGTTCCTTCAGGCCACCCCCCTGAATCAAACTTTGTTTAGGTGCAGATAAGAGGCACTTCTTTTGCCCATGGATATTAAAGACAACTGGAAAAGGGAAAGCAAATTTACAATATGCCAACTGCCTTCTAAGTAGACCTGCTTAGACCAGAGGTGTCGAACTCATTTATTACAAGGGCCAGATCTGACATAAAGGTCATTTTGTCGGGCTGGGCCACGTGTGCCATAAAATGTAACATGAGGTACTTATGTTCTTATGAGGTATTGAAAATATAAATTCTATAAAGATGGTTTCAGATGCCGAATGGCAATAGCAGGCATGACTGGATTAGGTGTGATTCAGAGCAGTAGCAGGTGTGGAAATACCAACATAGGTGATGAGACAGGAAACCCAGGTCTCAATTTGGTTCAGGAGGACTGAGTCCAGGAGGATGCAAAGAATAAATGGAAATAAGTCTGAAGAAGTGAACAGTGACTCACAAAAGCACATACCCTACCACAAATTTCGTTAATCTTTAAATTGCTTACTCTTTCTACTGCTAGGGAGATTAGAAAAAGAGACTGCTGAACTGCAACAGATAATGAAGCTCAAGACAATGCATCCTCCTGGACTGAACTGAGACCTAGGTTTCTTCTCTCATTACCAATCCCTGCTATTGTCATTTGGCATCTGAAATTACTTCACTCTCCAAGATATAAGGACAGAGGGACTCACATTCTAGCTGTATCTGAAGTGAACAGTAACTTATGAAAGCTCCTACCCTGCCACTAATTTTCTTAGTCATTAAGGTGCTACTGAACTCTTGCTCCCTTCCACTAATAAAGAATGCAAGGTGTGCTGTTCGGTTTCTTTCCCCTCATCTGTTAGAACTGGAAAGGGGGATCTCTCCAAGTGCCATGGGACTAGGGGTGTGCATTCAGCTTGGCCAAGCCGATTAAGAACCTGAATAATGCCTATATGGCATTGTAGTGGATGGCCAAATACCAAATCAGATTCTCTGATCTGATTCGGCTAGCCGAATAGGGCATCTCCGCATATCCGGGGATCCGGATGGGAGAGAGGGAAAAGATCTCAGGCATTTCTGCCTGACAGAGGCACCAGTGTGCCAGCCCCTCTGTCAGGCTGAAGTGCCTGAGATCCATGCCTTTCCCTCTCTCCCTTCCCCTTCCTATCCAAGTGTGACGAAGGGAAAGGGGGGGGAGAGAAAAGGAATCCAGGTGCTTCTGCCTGATAAAGGGGCCAGCAATGGCCTTGCTGCCTGGCAGAAACATCTGAAGAGAGCATGCTGCCTCTGTGGAGCGACTCCAAAGACTGAGGGGGTTTGCACCACAGTGGTAGCACGCTCCCTTCATTGAAGGGAAGGCAATTTGCCTATATGGACCCCTACATGGGACTCCGTTTCTCTCTCTCTCTGAAGAAGTGTGCTTGCACACAAAAGCTTATACCTGGAATAAAATGTTGGTCTAAAAAGTGCCACAGGACTCCATTTCTCTTTCTCTCTCTTTCTCTCTGCGTCTCTAGCTCTTTCCTTCCCCCTCCCTCCCTCAGCCACTTGAGGGAAGGGAGGCTTGGCTTTTTCTCTCTCCTCTATGAAGCAGGAAGTAGGAGAGACTGGGTAAAAGGAGCTGTGATGCAGGAAACAGGAAGCAGCAGAGAACCAGTTGCTTGTAGGCTGGATAGGAGCCCTGCAGGGGCTGGATCTGGCCCAAGGGCCGTATGTTTGACACCCTTGGCTTACACCATAGTGTGTGTGTCTCTCTCTCTCACACACACACACACGCATGCACACACAACCCCCTCCCTCCTTTGTTATGCAGCCTCCCCTCCTTCCTTCCTCTTCCTAATAACACTGGCTCACATACACCTGGCGTTCTCTCTCTGTCAATCACACCAACCCCTCCTGATATATGGAACTCCTTCAGTTTGAGCAGCAAGGAGAGAGCAGCTGCAGGCAACACGAAGCTTGGCTCCTGCGGCTGTTGCAGTCCTAACCTGTGTTTCTTCCAATGCTGCCCTGAGCTTCTCTTCAGATTTCTCAGCATTCTGGAGAAAGAGCCAGTACTGCAGCTGCTGGAGGCAGCCAAAGGAATTGCAAAGAACTATGCAGCAGCCCCTGCACACGGGCACACACACACACACACACACACACAGCCATTTGCCCCAGAAGGACTGAAAGGCTAGGTAGGGGGGTTACAGCTTTACTTAGGTGCCTCGCTACGCCCACAGAAGCGCAGCTTGAGAAAAGCTGCCTCTTGACTCGAGCTGTCCCCTTCTTTAACCAAGCCTCCCAGCAGTACTTCAATTGTTCCTTACCCGCTGCTGGCAGCTGTGAGTTCTTGCTTTACCTCTCACTCATCCCGTGTGTGTGTGTGTGTGTCGTTGCACGCACTTGGCTTCTAGGGCAAGTTGCTGCCTGGCCCCAGCTATTCATCATGAAACTTCCAAGTCACTGCCTACTCCCCCCCCACCCGACCCAGCCCAGCCCAGCCACATACATACAATTTGAAAAGAAAAAGTGAGTGCCAACCAGTCAGCCTGAACCAAATGGTGGTAAGCAGGCTGATGTGCTGGCAGGCTCTGGCCCCTATGAGGAGAGCTCTAACCTACCTCCCATCTCAACAAACAACTCAGTGTACTGCACACAGGCTACGCAGGCCAACTTTTAAATGGAGGGGATGCTCCACTCTTAAACTTGTCTCTCTTCCATAGAGACAAGCAAGTAGGAGTGTCCCTTTTTGGTGGCCATTTCCCCCCTGGCTTCCTGATAGCCCTGAAGAAGGGGAGGGGCTCAAAACTGGGGTCTCCTATCCCCACCCAGGGACTGGCAACCCTAACAACCCAATCTTCAGAATCAGAAGCATGTCTTTTAATGAACTAACTTCACATGAAATTTGACCCACACAATTATTACATTTAGACATAAAGTGCTGTTTTCTTGGAAGTATAAGTAGGAGATTACACATGGGGGATCACTTTAGCAAGCTTATCGTTAGCATTTGCAACTACTCTGTTGCAGATAACAAATATATGTAAGGCATATACATAGCATTCTAACTAATTATCAAAGACCAACCCTTCCCTTCCAATGCTTGTCATGCAGTATTACAATACATGACATACAGGATTACAAAACATGACTGCACATCACTCAGCAATACCACTCTACTTTTATGCCTCGCCTCTCAAGAGACATCCACTTATCAGCTATTAAAGTAATTCAATAAACAATCAATAACAACAGAAAAACAAGGCAATTTTAACAGCCAGCATTAGGTACACACAAAACCAACCAAAAGCCTGAGTTGACACTCCTGCTATATGAGGGGGCCCCTTCTGCATATTAAGGGTTCCCTGCGCACAGAAACAATCGGTGTAGAGAAACAAAATGTCACTGCACAGAATTAGTGTTACGATATTTGTGACAATGCAAGAGATGTTTATTCACACAGATATCAGGCTGGGGATAAGTGGGAACCTGTCAGACTCATATCAGTACTGGGAAATATCACTTTCCAGCAAGGAGGCTTTTGAATATGCAGTGGTTTGTTAGAAGGAAGGAAGGGGGGGACCCTCATTACTACCCTCTTCTACAGAACACTGCTAAGTAGAAAGTGAATCACTGTGTTGTCATTTCCTAATGCTGGTAGTGCCTGAAGCTTGGGAATGGAAACAAGACATTACATCTTTCCCCAGGCTTTCAGGACCTTGCAGTTTGCTTCAGTTGCTGAGAGGATGCCTCGCCTTTGTAACCAGGAAGGGATGGGAAGCTTCCTATTCCATTCTCGGAAAGAGACATTCTCTCTATCTCTCACTCTCTCTCTCTCACACACACACAAACTATGGACCATTAGTCATTGTGTAGTAGACTCTGGAACGAATTTGCGTACATTAGGGTATTTTACTGTTTAAAATCTGTAATTCTATGAATATCTAGCAAGAGTTCAGAAACCATGGAAAAGCCAAACTCAGAACAGAGGTCACATGTTGCCTGCCTCCTGGAGTTATAATTAATCACATATAACTCCCTCTATCCACAGCAGGCAAGTCAGCTGCCTGATGAAAAAATCATAAATGGAATTCAGTTTCTGTACATAACCTGGCACAAAGCCAGTCACAAAACAACTGTAGCCATGTGAAGCTTTTTAATGTATAGTGTAAGTCACAGCAAAGTTCTTGAACATATGTTAAATTCTAATCATCTTTACAAATCAGATTATATAGCATTTTTAAAAAAAAAATCTAGATGCTGCTCAGAGTTCACATGAAGTATGGCAACAAAGCAGAAAATCTAAAGAGGCAGTGTGATTTCTCCTACATATTATGTACTGAGCACACTACGAAAGAGTTGAAAGTCCAGCAAAATTTATACTAAAGGGTCAAATAACTGAAAATCAGAAACTTCAGCAAGTCCTGTTTAAAATTTCTCTTACAATTCAAGGATAGCATTGTGCAAAATTATACCCAGCCTTCTCCATCTCCCATTCTTGGGAAGAAACACTATCCAGTAAGCATTGCTTCACACATTAAATATTTTCTGCACAAAGACAATCTTTATATAGGAAAAGACATGTACTGTACAATGTGAAGTGTGATGGTTGTGGTGAAGATTGTGTTGTTGTTGTTGTTTTGCCTTCGACAGCTTTGGATGTCCAAGTACTGCATCCATAGGGGATGGGGTGGTAAAAGTGACCACAATCTTCAACTTCAGACATGGTCTCTATATAAGAATAGTCATAAGTGGATGGTGCAATAGAAATTCACACACAACTTGTCATCCTATCTTTTAAAAATACACCCATTACATTTTGCAGGCTGTCAAAAGACAGTAAAAGCATTCCACTCCTACCCCACACTATTCATTTACAATTAGGTTTTTTAAAAAGCTACCTTTGAATAATTCCTGCATGGAGTGGTCTGTTGAGCAACAGTTACAACTGTCCTGGTCTTTTCTTCATGTTTTTTTTTTTGGGGGGGGGAGAATGAGTGGGGAACTAAGGTGTTAGCACTGTGAAACTGATGCATGCTTGGGAAGAAAATCACTACTAACTCTCTAGAGCACAGCTACTGATCCACCTCATACTCTTCTCTGTTCTGCACTTACAGTTTAAATTAATTACAGCTGAAAATATGGGCTTGCCATCTGGTTTGAAAAGGCAAGGATAAGGGAATCAAATGAAAGCTCTCCCTCTTCCCCCCACCTTTTTTTCTGTACTAACCTCACTTTAAATCATTGCCAAAGAGCATGAAGACAGCCCTGCGTCCTCCCACAAGAAAGCCTTGGGCCTCACAAACTTGGCAAGCACTCTCCAGCTCAAAAAGCTCAGCAGGCAGAAGCTGTGTCACAATAAGAGTCCTTCCTCTTTGGGGAAGCTGTACTCAAAAGCAACCAGGATGGATTTCGCCTACATTCATTAAACACACCGTTTTTGTGAATACACCTATCACTTCAGTGCAAAAAGGTTTTCAAAATCATAAAGAATCCCTGCTAGAGCACCAAAAAGAGGAAGAAACATGTCCAGGTCTCTCCAAGGAGACAGATTAAATTAGGTGAAGACTCAGAATTCAGAAGAAATAAGAGAAAGGCAAGCAAAATGATGCATTCCAAAAGCTTGCTTAAAGGTCCTAGGGACAGAAACACCTACAAGGAAGTAATAAACCAATGAGACTCATGTGCCGCTGCACTGCTAATCAAGCAACAACTCAAAGATCATCACACTGAAATCTGCTGCATACTGCCTATGGGGTGCCACCTGGCCATTTTGGGATTCTTCTAGAGATGTAAAATTTCCGGAAATTTTGAAGCTTGGAAAAAACCCCGTTGTTTTTTTTTCCAGTCCCCCCCCCCCCGGACATTTTCGGAAAAATTGAAAAAAAAATGCTACATTAGCATTTATTTTGTCTTTTCTAGATTGAAAGTCATTCTGTTACTTTAGGAACATAAAATATGACTATGGACATTTTTACTTGGCATGAAATTATCACAACTAGCATATTAAAAATATCCAAACAATTATTACAAACAGAATACCCACCCATATGCAAAAACAAAACTGAAACCTTTTTATTTTCATCTGACAATAGCACCTCCTAAAGGAAGAAATGCATCTTGTTCTTGCATTGGAGAGTTCAGTTTGTAACCTACGACTTGCTTGTCCTCAGTGCACAGAAATTAGATCAATCTGATACCATATATATATATTTAGAAATGATTTGGAAAATATTTGAACACCTTGTCTTAAAATATTTTATTCATCATGTTAAAATAAAACGTTCCATAATAAATTTTTTCCCCTTTTCTTTCCAGCTATTCACTATTCAGTTTGTAACTCTTGTCTGTAAGGCAATGCTGAAACACTGTTACGCCAGCACACCATACAGATTTGGATATTATTTAAAGAAGTATAAAACTAATACTTAAATAATTAAAAGGCTATTCACTATTCAGTTTGTAACTTTTGTCTGTAAGGCAATGCTGAAACACTCCCTAAAAGACTGAACCATCAGAAGGAAAGTTTGGGGTCATTGTCTGGAAAATCTGAAGAAGAAATCCTGGCAACCTTTGAACCAGGAATATTAGGCAATGGTCAGCTTCTTGCTCCTGAAGAGATCCCAATCTCAGCTGGACCCCCCCCCCCAAAAAAACCCCCACACCTTATTAACAGTTACATTACATAGGGAAGGCTGGGGCTGAGTTAGTTCAGGTCCTAACAGTAATTGTGCAGTAATTGTGCATTTCCAGGCATAGCAACTTAACACAGTGAAAACTATGCAAGAGGACATATATTCTCAAATCCTCCATTTCATCCTAATAATTATCCTGCCAGATTCAAGTGGGTAGCCATGTTGGTCTGAAGCAGCAGTAGAACAGATACAGTGAAGTATCTGAAGAAGTGTTCATGCACACAAAAGCTTATACCTTTAATAAAACCTTGTTGGTTTTAAAGGCGCCACTGGATTCAAACTTTGTTCAGTTACCCCTGCCAGATAGGAGAGCTCAGAAAGAATGCCTCAGTCAAGATCACTGAGCAAGCTTCATAGCAGAGTGAGCATTTCAACCTGGTAAAATGTGTAGGGTAGTATAGCACAGTGATTAAGTGGTAAATTCAATTTCGGCCTAATTCTCTATGATCCAGCTCTTTCTATTCTAGTCCCCCAGTCTATAGCATGGAAATAATTCTGCCTTACAAAGCTGTTGAACAGAATACTTAAAGAGCATTTGTGAAAGTCACCTACATGGTTACTGGTGAACAATCCTGCCCTAGAACACTATGGAGAATAAAATTTTAAAGAGAGTCTTTCCTGTATATTAACAGACTTGGTGGGTGCAGCACTGTTAACGCCAGCACACCATACAGACTTGGATATTATTTAAAGTAGTATAAAACTAATACTTAAATAATTAAAATAGCTCTGGAGGCAGCTGTTGCTGACATGCTAACATAATAAATGGTTGGGCTGATGTATGCCATAGGGACACTTAAGAATGTAAGAGCAGCTGTGCTGGATCAAACAAATGGACCATCTTAGTTCAGCATTCTGTTTCACACGATGGCCCTGCCAGATGCCCCCAGAAGACCCACAAGCAAGGCGCAGAGGACAAAGCCTGCCTTTATTGTTGGCTACCAGTATTGGTATACAAAGTGCTACCTGCCTCTGGATACGGAGGGTCTGCTTAATCATCATGGCTAATAGCCACTTATGGATATCTCCTCCTCCATGAATTTGTCTAACGCCCATTTAAAGGCTATCACTGCTATCTGGTGACAGTGATTTCCACAAGCTAATTAGCCTCTGAGGGAAGAAACCCTTGGAATTTTGAGTTTATAATGTTTATCAGATCATCCTTCTCAATATGCTTGTTAACCTCCTCCAAGCCAGAACTTGCCATGTGATTCTTCCTTAGTAGTGTTCATTCCTCCATGTGCTTAACAAAGTCTCTATTTTTATACCAGTTTCCTTCAGTTTCTCTAGAACAGATGTTAAGCTTGACTGGCCTGTAGTTCCTGGATCTCTTCTGGATCCTTTTTTTAAAAAAGGTATTACATCTATTACAATTCTCTGAAAGGAAGGTGGATTTTAGTGACAACTTGCATATTTTTGTTAAATCATTACTTCCTAGGAAATGGGCCTCTGGCAGAGAAGAGGACTTTTTATTGGCAGCTACAGGTACTATGCAATATAAACATCTACCTCAAACTGGCTGTCAGTGTGAACATGTTTTGCCAATGCTTTATCAACACCAGTGGCTACCAATTAGCTTCCAGGCTCAGTTCAAAGTATGTGAATGACTATCTTCACATAATACCTGTACTGAATTTGAGATCAACCAAAGCACAGCTTCTTTGAACCCACTGAGGGAGGGAGATGAGACACAGATCTGAATCAGTACAAGCAATCTTTCTATAGTTTCAGGTGGGTACTTGTGTTGGAGCAGGGGTGTCGAACTAATTTGTTATGAGGGACAGATCTGACATAAATGAGACCTTATTGGACTGGGCCATGTGTGTCATAAAATGTAATGCCAGGTAGTGGAGATATAAACTTTATAAAGGACACAAACACAAAGGGTTTTTTTAACTGAAAATAAAAACATGCTTAAAACATAAGCACTCTTGCAATATTGTGTTTATATTTAACAGTGTCTGATAAGTGACAGCTCTTGCTCTGAATTATTGCATCGAAACGTCTGTGCTGTTGCAACCTTGAGTATGCTGTTCACGGGTGTATCTGCAAGCTGCAAACCTATGATTATGCAGCAAAACTGGAAGAAGAAGCAGAAGACAGCCAGTTCCACTGCGGTCTGATAGAAGCCGTCCAGGGGCCTGATCCGGCCCCCAGGCCATATGTTAGACTAGACTGTAGTAGAAGAATAAAATTCAAGTCCAGTAGCCACTTAGAGGCCAACAAAATCTTCCAGGGTATAAGCTTTTCATGAATCAAAGTTCACTTTGACAGACTCCACGGACATTTTTTGTTGGTCTTTAAGATGCTCCTGGACCTTTCCCCCCCAGGTATTTCTGTCTCTTTTTAAACGTTATATAGAAACTTTTAAGTTAGGAAATGCACTATTAATTTTACACCACAAAGATTGCTTTTGGCTTGCTGCAGTGCATTCTTTCACAAGTTAAATACATGTGTACCAAAATTTTAAAAAAACTAAATAAAAGGGCTGAAGCAAATCTGTTTTACTGGCAAATCAATTAATAAACCATAGTTCAAATGAGCAGGTCTGTAATCAGACTGCCCCCAGTGAAACAATGCTTAATGCTGAAGGAATCTGAGAAAACAGTGGCTTCTCTCTCATGATCCATGAAACATTTGCTCCCATAAAGATTATTTTTAAATTATTTAAAACTGTTGGGGGGGGGAGACTTTTTTTCTTTTGGTATTAAAACAATATTGCATAAATATTATTTGGGCTCCAAAGGCCACACGGGCTTTTGCACATACACGACAGCGTATGTAGTCACTGCCTGTCCTGCCATAGCTCTTTATGCCCCTTAAAAAACTGATCTCAAAATTGGGAAACCTCTAGAGTTACACTGCAGTAAGCATGAGGCATAACCAGACGAGAAAGATGACAATTCCTACTATGTGCACATGGAACTGCTCTGGGTACCGAAACCTTAGCCCTTATTTTAATTGATTTAAAGGATTTTTTTTTCCTATTGACAGACCAATGATGTCCTACCAAATACCCCTTTTCTGCCTCTATCTTCTCTTCACACTTCAGCACATCTGCCTGTAGTCTCTTCAGACCTAGTTTCAGACTGGGCAATAAAGAGGCGGCAATGATAAAAAGATTAATCATGGTCAAATATTGAACGCCAGTACCACCATTGGCTTGAAGATTCAAGTAAAACGCCAAAACAACTTGTGCAACCTTTTAGCACCACAGAATTCCCATACTGAGTGAGTGTTAATGTTTGGCAGTCTTAGACAGAATTAATGCCAGTTTGGAAAACTTTTTTTTTCCCCTGGTAGCAGATTACACTATAAGGGAAAAATGAAAGGATACTGTCAAGGCCATCTTTTTGAGTCTAGGGGAAAAAAAATATTCTTATTCAACCAGAAGTAAACATAAGATTTTATTCCAAACCTTGACTTTACAGCCATTGTCTATAGCAACCGTGTCCATAACATTCTAACTCTCAAGAGTTCAACTTTCTAGTAAATGGTACATCTGTCAAGCTGCAGGAAACATCTGGGAAAATGGTTGAACAAAAAATAGCAAGTTTATAACTTTTTCTCCATTAGCTTAAAGAGGCTGGAACTTTCCTTGACTGTGGCCCTGTGCAGTTAACATGTGCATAGGTGTCACTAAAATACTGTCCCTGTTCAGCCTCTCCCCTGAGCTTGTTAATGAATTCTAATTCAGTCATCTCATGCTGCAATCTCCCTTTGAAATGTCTCTGTATGAAAACTGCCAACCTTAGGTCAGTAATGGAATGTCCTAGAAGATTAAGATGTTTTTCTATTGGTTTCTAAGTACTGTCCTTTTTAATGTCAGATTGATATTCACTTATTCTGCTGCATAGGGACTGGACTGTTCGTATGATGTAGAAAGCAGAAGGGCACTGGTGACACTTGACAGCATATATGACACTCGGAAATGAGCAAGTGAATGAATGTGAGATGGTATGGCTGTTCTTGTTAGGTTCAGTGACTGTTTTGTTGAGGTTATAAGAATTCATGTTAGGTAGTGCATTACTGTAATGCAGAAGTTGTTTAAGGTTAAGACGCTGTCTGTGGGCAAGAAAAGATCTGCCTCCCAGTACCTGTAAGCAAGGAATATCATTACGAAGCACCGGTAGGTCATTAATGATGAGCTGAAGTGGTTTGAACTGTGAGCTGTGTGTGTTCTGTGGTGTTTTGTTTAATTTGGGCTATCTCATAGCAGGTCCCCCTCTTCAAGGATCAATCACAGTTGGCAAAGCAGGCTAAGTTGGTAAAAGGAACTCCTAGTCATCTCACCTTCTGATGCAGGGATACTGATCAGTCCAGAGGCACCCTAAACTGAATATAATTCTTTTTAAATTCTAATTTTATGCAGTAGGAGATTCGTGTAAACTCACTCAATACAAACACCATTATCTGCATGATTTAAGTGTTAACACTGTGAGAACAGAGTAAACCAATGTGGTACCTGTGGGCACCGTAGCACCCATCAACACCTTTCCTGGTGTCAACCAAGTATCTATAGAAAGTGGGTGGGGCCAGATACAGCTTTTGCCCAGCAAGGCTTCTGACTGGCCACTGGAGATCTGACTGGCAGTACAGATTGTTTAAAATGTTGCTGTGGTAGCAGCTGCCACCACAGCAGAAGAAGCGTCACTGCATAACTGAAGGTAAGCTCTGTGTATGCAAGAAACTATTTTAAAACAATACGTTCATTTTAAAAGGCATCCTGTTAAACAGAGCTACTACAAGGTGGGAGTTGAACCCTGGTTTATGGGCAAGAGAACAAACCATTGTTTTGTGACTTTTGGTAGGATTCACACAAATCAATTCAGGCTTCACTGGGAATGTGGAAGTCTTCAATTCCCAAGTCAAAGAAGGAGGAGAATCAGGAGCAGACTTGACCTCTGAATTCCTCATTATGACAACTAATGCCTTGTCTGCCTCAATCCAGCAACTGAGTAATCTTACTTTAAGGAAGTATTTAGGGATAAAGATAAATACACGTGTTCTGCCATGAGCTCATGTGAATCATCAAAAACTACTGAAAGCTTGACTATCAGTTCAAGGAAATAATTAAAAATATGCTGGTTAATCATAGGTTAGCTGCCTTGCTGAACAGGAACAGACTTAAGCATATGGTGAAAACCTTGGAATTTTTACAACACAATTTTTAACTTAATTCCCAGAACATCCCTACACAAGCTGATTCCTGTTAATGTAAGTGTAACACTGATGTTTCCCTAAAACAACCATCAAGTTATTTAACCATAAACAAAATATCTGAAGGCTTGGCATACCATTCTGTTCACAGCTTTGATAAAAATGATATCATCACTCAACCAAAAATGGTTTGCCATACATTGCATCATACCAAAAACAATGAACAAAAATCCATCTCCAAAGAATCACATTTCTGGCTCAGTAACCAAAGAAGTGAATGGGGAGGAGCTTTTTTAAAAAGCAAAAAAGCAAAATGGGGCAATTATTTGCTGCCCACCTTGCTAAAAGTTCATTTCATGGCCCTTCTGAAGCACCCACTCCACTACAGCCACATTAAAGGTGAAGATAAAGGTTTCCCTTGCTCGAAAGCCAGTCGAATCCACATTAGCCCTGTACAAAAGGGAAGGGCAGCATCACAGGCAGCATAAAAGTATAAAGTATGCCATGTAGTCAGAGAGAAGTTACATAGAAACATAGTCAAGGTTGGATCGCTCCTGAATTCTCTCTGTAATGAACCACTAATGTGCACTAAAATGCACTAAAAACTGTACATATAACTTTACCAATAAATATATAAAAGGCTGAGAAACCTATTGATGTAGAACCTCAAACATATATATACTTCATTTTGGCACAGACATGCTGACTTAATCATAAAGGTCCCGAACACAGAGAACACTCTGAGTCCCAATCTCTTAAAAATTTACAAAACACTGCATAAAACCTAACCACACATCCTACATAGAATGTAAAGGAGAGCTTCATTTCTACAAGCTATTAAGGTAAGTTAGAAAAGCAAAAGCAGGTTCGTACTTTTCCTCCCCTATTTTCTTAACTCTTTGGTACTATGAAGAGTTTGCTCATTTTATTTGTTACTTGGCAAAGTAAACAATCTGAGGAGAAATTACCAAGCCTTTCAGCTCTGTGCAAGGACTCTTAAGGCAGAAATGATGCCTGCTGGGAAAAGGCTGATGTCAGCTCTTAAGAGCTCCCTGCAAGGATAAGGAGGCCTTTGTTTTCAGCTGAACTGTGAAAATGAGAAAATACCTCCAGCCTGACAAACAAGAAACCCACACAACATAGGTCAGGCCTGAGACCTCTGTTTAAAGGGGCAACACTTTGTTAGTGTTACACTTACACTGTTAACATCCAGACATTTTCAACATTAATCAGAATCTGCTTGGGTATAAACTTCTAAGTGTACAGAACCATCCCTCAAATTAAGGCAACAGTGGCTGCGGGTATAGGTCCTCCCCACTGCTCACCAAAATATCCACCTCTGCGTATCATACAGAAACCAAAATCCATAAATAATGACAGAAAGAGATAAATGAGTGGTAGGGCCAGAATCTCATACCAAACATTTCCCATATTGGGAAAAAACTGTATTTGGGAGATTTAAAACATTTGTTCGCTAACCTGCCTCAAATAAACAAACAAACAAAAACAGAGTTCCAATACACTTTTATCCAACTCGCCTTGTTCAGGAGTTGCAAGGTAACTTTCTTCTCCTCTAATGTTCAGTGACACTGTCTGCTTCAGGAGATCTATCTTGGAGCTGAATAAACATTACCAATGAGCAACTTACTGCTGAATGTTTATTCAGCAATGTTTATGTGTGTAAGTGTGGGTTAACATAATACAGTACTGTTTGCAATTCACCCTTGAAGACAGTATAAAACACAGAGGTACCCAGGGGCAAAGGATTCTAACAAGAATGAGTCTTCAAATGCTCAATTTTATTTAAAAAAATGTCAGTGAAAAGTATAGCAGCTTCACCTGTTTAAGGTATGAACTTCGGTACTTCATCTGAAGAGGAAAGATTACTCCACAATGGGAATTCCTACTTCTTACACTAATGAAAGCTTATACAGGCAGACTCATTTTAGATGGCTAATCCACAAACAGCCATTAGGACTAACAAGTATACGGTTGTACAAGCTTTTGCAAGCTAGGGTCCATGTCGTCAGGTACGTGAATGTTACACTTAATTAGCAGAATTCCTATAAACAGAAGAAGGGTGGTCCGATGATATTATAAAATAAAGACAAAAGGCCCAGCAATCCAACAGATAGATGTGTTTACATTACTATGCAGAGGAACAGTGGATACAAGATCAAGTTTTTAAAAAAACAGAGCAGATCTCTCCCAATTGGTGAGGAACTACCAAAGCAAATGAGAATAATGAACATAAAGCATTCAAAGAGAACAGTTACCTTCTCTAGTGAGATAGCTACTAATATTCCACTGACCCTGCAGGGACTACTGTTATGATGACTCAGCTGGACATCCATAACGGAGTCTCCCTATGCTAAGTACTACAATTGAAAAACACAGGAGATTTTTTTTACCCTTTGTCACCAAGAAATTTTAGTTTTAAAAATCATCCACCTTATTGGTGATGTCATTAAGCAATGCCCACAACTTTTCCACATCGCTTAAGAAGCATAAAGATGTGAAAATAAATATTACATACAGCTCAACTCCAATCCAAACATAACACTGCCCAAACAATTCGACGCACAATGCTTTTGTTACTGTGCTTTTAAATTTTTGAACACTAAAAAAGGTGGGTTTAACTAATGGTTTGCTGAAGGCTCTGCATTATTTGTAAAGGGACAGTACAAAACAAATCTAGAAAAATTGAAAGATCAAGCCTCTGCCTCCATCCGAATCTTCCCATATTCCATCCATGATAAAATACGTATTACTAAAGAGAACAGTTACCTTCTCTAGTGAGATAGCTACTAATATTCCACTGAGCCTGCAGGGACTATTGTTATAATGACTCAGCTGGACATCCATGATAACGGAGTCTCCCTATGCCTAAATACTACAATTGAAAAGCACAGATTTTTTTACCCTTTGTCACCAAGAAATTTTAGTTTTTAAAAATCATCCACCTTATTGGTGATGTCATTAAGCAATGCCCACAACTTTTCCACATCGCTTAAGAAGCATAAAGATGTGAAAATAAATATTACATACAGCTCAACTCCAATCCAAACATAACACTGCCCAAACAATTCGACGCACAATGCTTTTGTTACTGTGCTTTTAAATTTTTGAACACTAAAAAAGGTGGGTTTAACTAATGGTTTGCTGAAGGCTCTGCATTATTTGTAAAGGGACAGTACAAAACAAATCTAGAAAAATTGAAAGATCAAGCCTCTGCCTCCATCTGGATCTTCCCAAATTCCATCCATGATAAAATACGTATTACTGTCTTTGTACATGATTACTCTACTTCATGAATTTGTTTAAACTTTGACAACCCAAAGATGAAAGATCATTTTTTGGAAATCATCATGGAGATTCTATCATGGTTTCCAGAGAAGTGATGTAAACTTTTATCCTACTCTGGCAGTTCAGACTTCAAACATTTTATAGCCTATGAAGCATAAAATGGAATTTTTTGTTAAAAGTGCATTTATTTCCATTATTTATGTGAATTTATAAGTAATGATTTTTCTTTGCTTCCCAAAATTGATACTTGTGCTAATCTTCCACCTGGGTCTAACGTTTTTTAACTTTTATTTCACAAGGACTCAGTACTTCACCTTTTCCTTCACAAGTATCCCAACTATCAGTATAAGGAGTGATTAGAAATGGTTAACTCAACATAAACACTGTATGTAAAACACATGCACGCAGCTCAGCCTTTCTGTTTTGAGAGTTTTTATTGCATTGGTACTAGAACTCTTATTTGTAATAAATTCCTGGACTGTAGTCTGCAAGCTTCTGACTAAGGCTGCTGTGATTTATTAGAGGATAAAGTGCCTCAGTCCACATCTTATGACTGAACACAACAATCCAAAGCTGAGTGGAATGTGTGGAATGTGGAGTGCTTCTTGAGCTGAGGCAGCAGGGAACAGCATACAGTTATCAAGCTGGCTGTTACTGAAACACTGCAATCACTTCCTCGAGTAAGGAATGAAAGGAATTCCCTCAGTTTTTACTTCATGCCAACCATAGCAGCATTCCTAGGAAAGATAACACAAAATGGATGGAAACAGTTTTTCTCCTTTCCAGCAACCCATATTTTACCTGAACAGCAAAAATACCCTTGTTGCCAAGTGAAAATGAAAGCACATAGCTAGAGTTTAGAGTTTGTAGACTGGCCAGCTGTCACTATAGAGTCTGCTAAGCAGCTGTTTCTAAATCTCCTGGCCTCAAAAAAAAAATTATGTGAAGCATTCTTTTTCCTCCCAGGGCAAGGAGACTTAAGGCATGGGAGATTACTGCAAGGAAAAGTTAAAGTGAATAGGAATGGTATTTTTAAATATACCTAAGTATTTCCTGTTAGCTGAAGCCAAGCTATAGAGGAAAACATGGTTTTAGAGTACCAAGTTCTTTTTTGTACATTTCTTCCTCTTGTGAAAGAAACAGAGACTGTCCCGAGTAATGATTTAAAAACGCATTATTTTCAATCTGACATATAAAAATTGTAACTAAAAATGGCTATAACACAACATCAGAATGTCACACCCACTTCTGTGTGCAATATACTGATATGCCACATGACGGAACTAGACATTACAAAAGTCACAGGGCTGCCACTCAAAACAGAATCCCTGTGTCAAGTTACCCTTCTCCCAGCTTATTTGTGGTAGCATTTAGGTGTAGTGCACCATTATGTCACTGAACATTTTCTTCTTGCCACATCACTGAACATGGAAGCAAAAGAAGGACACAAAGAATTTGGTAAGCATCACTACATATTAAACGGGGAGAATTTGACAAGTGGATGCCATTTTGGTGGGCGTCTTCTCATTTCTTCAAAATCTTAATACATTTTAAAGAATAAAACTGGACATGTTAGGCGGTGGTAAATAAAAACAAACATTAATTAGCTGACACAAAAGCCAAAATATCCAAAGGAAAATATAAGACTTACAGATGGGGACTGAACATTCGACTCATTTTTGAGACATGTTCATTTTCACAGTCTAGGTCATCATCTCCTTGATCCATGCTGAACTTCCTCTTGCAGGGACTGATAGGGGGTGGCCCTGTCCTATGGTTGTTTACACCACTGGATACTGGCAGTGATTGCATCCTGGGTTCCCCTCTTAGAGCAGCTTCACCTAAAGGGTATAGGAGAGGTAAAATGTTTTTTCACAAAGGGACAGAAGCAAAAAATATCCTGTGAAATCCTTAAAACAATTGTTCAAAATAGTAACAGGAAGCCTTGTTGTGCCTGCTTGAGACATTTTAAAATGTGGTTAGAAGTGGAACATTCATTTTCTTAAAATAAGACATGACTGTTATAATCCAAATGCTTGTTAAAATACAAATAATTGGACTACAACAGCAGTTCAGTAAAAAGGGTGGGGAAGAACAGTTGACTCACCTTAGGTGCCCTTAAGGACTAAACTGACATACAATCTTAACAGCATTTTTATTGGCAGACATTCCATTTTTCATCAGCTTTAAACAATAATTTAATGATCAACTTGACATGTTTTGGTTTCTCATTGTTCTTGTTCATTCTCTTATCAATTCAATCAATCCAATATTAGGAACACAACTGATGTGCTTGAAAGGAAGCATTTAAAAAGTGTATCTTGAACAATATAATTTCTGTAATTAAAATTCAAGCACTTTTGGTCATAACAGCATTTACTTCCAGTCACTTTAAAGTTTGAGCACAATCAATGGTGGTATTCCATGTCTTTCATACAAAGAAAGATTCTAACAGGAGGCAATATAAACAAATCATCCCCTCTGTACAGTGTGATGTAAGACAATCATATGAAAGGTCTGTGTTGTCGAAGTACCAACTAGCCATAATGGTCATTTTACTGACAAAGATCAGTTTCTACTTGGAATGTAAATTTGAAAAAAGCAGTAAAAATCACATGGGTAGGCAAATAAACATCTTCACAATTTAAGAAAACCTTTGCATTACCAGACAAAGGTTTTTTCCACACCACGTTATGTGCCTGTGGGTCAGACACAGCCTAACCTACCTAGGGTTGCCAAGTCCGATGATTGCGTCGGTGGGGGAGAGAGAGGGACTTTCTGGGAAGGAGGGAGCGCTGCAACGTACTGACGTCACACTGACGTGACATCATCACATCAGCAGCGTCATGTGGCAAACTCCATGGTAAGTCACCCTCGAACCACAGAGTTTTGCCCAAAAACAGAGCATCACCACTGACATTCCTTCTACATGATGTCAGTATGTCGCATTTGGGGGTGGGAATCCCCCTGCTGACCAGTCGCAGGCAAGAGCCCAAGAAAGGGGAATTCCCTGCCCCCAACTGGGGGATGGCATCCCTAAACCTACCTCAGAATTTGTGATAACATGGTAAAGATGAGCTTTGTGTTCCCAACAGGGAGACAGGCAGGGTATAAATGAAATAAATAAATCTTTTTATCTTATCCTTATGGGCCAACCAGAATTTACATAACACACTTTATGTAGTCGAACCATAAATGTCTTGTTAACTAATTTCATTTCTATCTTATATATTCAGGAATACATACGCGACATTCTTGAGTTACTTTTAAATCAGCTCATATCACAGCATTTACCCACAAATGACTATTTGTTTCAATTGTTTCCAGTTTCTCAAGGAGTCCAAAGCAATTGTTTAGCTTCCCCACAACCACTGTGAGAGATGATCTGATGAGAGATTATGGTCTGCTCAAATGTAGACTTCCAAGGCAAATAAAGATATAGGACACCTCAAGCCAGTGGTATCCCCTGAAGTTCATCCTCAAGAACCAAACTTTACCACCTGATTGGCTTTTCCCAAAACAATCGGACCAGGGCAAGAGAATCCCACTTTTGTCCTACTTATCAAGCAAGAACTGCTCTCACTTCATGTAGACATGTAGGCCTGAAAGCCTCCACAACTCCCACAAACTCAGTTCACGGGGAGAAGGATTCCCCCTCCCAAACAGCTAGAACACAGGGACAGCCAGTTAAGTTGATGGGCAGTAGATTCAGGATGGTGAACGACCATTGGCACTTACTGTGAAGGGTCCTTCATCTCTGAGGTCAGGAGGACATCTCCATGGGTTATTCCCACTGTGCCTTTAAGGAGGCAGGAAACAGTTTTTTCCTCTTCCTGTTGGCGCCTCTGGAATAGCCCATCCCCTTAGTTCTGGGACTCCAAAAGCAGTGTTCTAAAACAAATCTGATAACCTTGGCCTAAAATATATAACTGTCAACCATAACTTTAACATGAACTGCACCTTAGAGAAATAACAGAGGTCAGTAAGCCAGGAGGAAGGAGAGAACAGCACAGTAAGGATGATGATGAAAAAACAAATGGCAGAAATGCAAAGAGTAGACCCTCAGCCAGGGTGATGTGAGAGCATCCGTTGCCTCCACCTCTGGGTGATAATACCAAGTGAAGAATCTTGGTAGCTTGTGGTTGTTCAGCGATGCAAACAGGTCAACTGACGGCTGACCCAGATGCGTAACTATCAGGCTGAAGAGGTCCAGATGCAGCTCCCATTCCCCCTCTTGTATGATCTCCCTGCTGAGCCAATCAGCCTGGACATTGTTGACCCCTTTGATGTGTTCCACCCTTATCAATGTGACATTCTTCTCTGCCCAACTGGGTATCTTCATCACTTCCCATTGTAGCTGGGATCACCTGGAGCCGCCCTGCTTGATGATGTACGCCTTGGCTGAGATGTTGTCTGTCCACACCAAGATATGGTGGCCTTGGAGACAGAGACCGAAGTGAGTCAAGGCATGAAAAATCGCTCTGAGTTCCAACTGATTGATAGGAAGGGTTGCTTCGGTCAGATACCACATGCCCTGGATAGGGGAATCCGCTACTGTTGCCCCCCAACTGTAGAGACTCACATCCGTGAAGATCTCCTTGGGTTGTCGAATGTAATACACCTTGCCTCGGCCCAGGTTGTCTCGGTTCATCCACCAGAGAAGACTGTTCTTGACTCTGGAGGGAACCCGAAGGTTGAAGTGCTTCTTTTCCATGACTGCTCACTGATAGGGCTGAAGAAAACATTGCAGAGGTCTGGCGTGGAGCCACACCCATTGCACCATGTCTATACTGGAAATCATTAGTCGGACCAGGGCTCTTTTTGTAGCAGGAACTCCTTTGCATATTAGGCCACACACCCCTAATGTAGCCAATCCTCCAAGAGCTTACAGAGCTCTTCTTACAGGGGCTACTGTAAGCTCTTGGAGGATTGGGTACATTAGGGGTGTGTCGCCTAATATGCAAATGAGTACTTGCTACAAAAAGAGCCCTGAGTCCTAATAGTTTGGCCAGGACCATTAGTTGTGAGCAGGTGCCGTGGTTCACAAGAGACGCCATCTTACTGATCTTCTTGGATTTGGACGATGGTAGAAAAAGAGCATTACGAGTTGTGTCGATCACAGCTCCCAGGTGTTCGATTCTTAGCGTCGGCTGAAGGGAAGATTTTGGCAAGATTGACTAGGAACGCATGGTTCTGGAGGCACTGTAATGTTGCCTCTGTGTTCTGTATGGCATGGCTGTTGGCCTGAACCAATAGGTCTAAATATGGGTAAGCGTGGCTCCTGAGATGTACTACGGGCTTGATCACCAATTTGGAGAAAAGTCTCAGAGCCGTGGACAGGCCAAACAGAATCGCTCTATATGGGAAATGCTGGCTGTGCACGCAAAATCGCAGGGAATGCTTGTGAGAAGGATGAATCGGAACATGTGTGGTATGCCTCTGTGAGATCTATTGAAGTCGGGAACTCGTCTGGCAATGGAGACTCTGTAATGGCTCTCAAGATTTCCATGCAAAATTGGCGAAGTCTGATATATTTGTTCAGAAACTTGAGATCCAATACGGTTCTCCAATCGCCATTCTTTTTTGGAACCATGAACAGGATAGAATAAACTCCCTGTCCCCGTTCAAGAGCAGGAACTGGCTCTATGGCCTTGATGTCCAAAAGATGTTGCAAGGTCTTGCAGACAACACTCTTCTTGTCAGGCAATTTGCTGACCGATGATCTCAGAAATCTTTCTGTTGGGAGGCTTTGAAATTCTATTGTGCAACCGTCGGACACGATCACCGGCCAGGCATCCACCTGAGACTCTGTCCAAACTGAAGAGAAGTGGAGAAGGTGAGTTACCACTGGGAGAGACTCGTAGTCAAGCCTGTTTAGGCTTAGCGTCGCATTCCCCTCTGTCACCTTTGTTGAACATTGGCTTGTGAAATCTGGATCCAAAGGAACTCCGCTTGCCAGGGGGCCTGTTAAGTTCCCAAGATGTCTTTGTATCGCAGCGAAATCTTGCCAGGGAGTGTTGGGTATCATATGGATCTGGGCATGGCTTTCTTTTTCTCACACGTCTCCACCAAAATATTGTCCAGGGAGTCTCCAAACACTTGATCTCCGTGGAAGGGATCTCCTGTGACGATGGATTTAGACTGTGCATCAGCATGCCAGGCTTTAAGGTACAAGAGCCTTCCTGCCACTGCCGTGGAGGTCGTAGTCCTGGATGCGAAGGTGAGGGTGTCCAGGGTAGCATCTGCTGTGAAGTAGTTCGCCTTTAGGATTCGATTTGAGTGTGGGGTGATCCAGAGGAGACGTGCTGTGCTCCCTCTGCCCCCGTGGGCCCCTGGAACGGAGTCTGGAAGGTAGCAGAGCCTAGGGCTGTACCTCCAAAATGGCCACCGGCAGGCTGTAGATGCCCCAAGGAATTGGCGGGTTTGTCTCCTGATGGCTGCCAGTGGTACTTCTGGGCATGTTGTGCCGCCGCCAGCTCAGCCAATAACGTTGGGGTAGCTTGATCTAGCCTCACAGGCAGGTCGGCCCCACAGCCACTCCACACAGCTGTCGTTCCCATGGCATGTGCCTGGTCATCTTCCCCTGACGACAAGCCTTCGGGGATCTCCTTTGCCGCCATTCACATGGCTGAAGCAGTCGGTGTCTTCGGGCCTGAGAACACTGCACATGCCTTGCTGGGCTTCGCTCCGTAAATGGAGCAGAGAGAAGCAGGAGAGAGGAAAGGAAGGATCAGAAGGAAAGGGCAAGGAAGAAAGGAAGAAAAAGTCAGGTGGTCTGGAAAATTCAAAGACTTAAGCCTAGCTTGGATCTATGCTGCTGCTGCCTACTGAGGCAGGAATAGAACTAAGGGGATGGGCTATTCCGGAGGTGCCATCAGGAAGAGGAAAAAACTATTTCCTGCCTCCCTAAAGGCACGGTGGGAATAACCCATGGAGATGTCCTCCACCTCAGAGGGAGAAAAGAAAATACCTCCTGAATTGACGAGTGATTTCATTGTGAAATTCACTGCCACTGGCCATAATGATGGTACAAGAGTAGATTATTTTAAAAGGGGCTTAGACAGATCTATGGAGGATAGATCCATCAACGGCTGTTGGCCACGATGAATAAAAGGATGCTCTGTATACAGAGGCAGAAAACCTTGAATAACAGTGCTAGGAGGCAGCATCAGGGCAAGGCCTTGGCCTTTATGCTCTGTTTGTTGGCCCTCCAGGTCTTTCAGTTGGCCTCTCTGTGAAACAGGATGCTGGACAAAACAGACCACTGATCTGATCCAGCAAGGCTCTTCTTATGTAGTTTGGCTACAAAACTTACAAGGTTTAAAATCTGGTTATGCTATTACACTTCTTTACCTAAATGTAATCAACTGATGAAACCAGACCTGTACCCAAGTTTCATGGCACACATACATAGCTTTCTTTTTTCAAAGGCTTAAATTTAAAGAGGATCCTCCCCTTCTCCCCTTTAATGGCTTGAAACTGGAAAAATACACAAGTATATTGGTAGCCTATCCTACCTAAGAAAGTAATTGTGTCTACTGTCATGTATTTTTCGTTTCCTAGCTGACATATTATATAAAAAGTAGTTCTGTTTACTATAAGCAACAAATACTATTTTGTTGTGAAAGGAACCCCCAGGGACTCATCACCAGTATGTTTACAAGTAAAAAATAAACATTTGTTAATTTAGCAGGCAAGATATAAACTAGCAAATATACTGTGGCCTATTAAACACACCACAAACCATGACTTCTCTTCAGGACTCTGGCACTAAAGCTAAACTGTAACTTTCCACCTGAACACTAAAACCAAAAGCTCCACAGTCACCCAGGCACTCTGAAGTCAAACATTCAGACATCCTGCTGTGTTAACACACAAACTAAGATTATGACTACTTCTCCCCCACCTTCCACCCTTTCCTGAGGAGTAAAAAAAGATACTTATAAAGGTTAAGACTACAAATCTGTAGAATACACAGTTGTATTTCTTATCAATCTTTAATACCTTCTAGTTAAAGTTAGTCCTCAAGATTAGTACAGAAACATGAAAATCAAGTGGTGCAGAATATGCACAAATGTAAGGGTCACACAGAACCATTAGGAAAGTTCTGACAAGTCCTCAGCAATTCAAAATCTCACAAAATCCTACAAAAAAAAGTTAAGAGGGCTTAATAAAGAGGGGTTTTAAATTTTGTAGCTCATGTACTCCCAACTGTATTATAAAATTACAACAGCAATTCTTTTAGTTTAGAAGATCTAATGCAATCAGTTATTCCCAAACTGTAAGAGATGGTTCCCTCAGTTTTATAATATTGTTATATACTTTGAGGGACCAACTGGCACCTACTTCAAAAGATTATATCTTGGTGACTTGAAGCAGTTGGATACTTCCAGCACCATCCTACTTCCGTGCTAAAGGTCTCCTTTGAAATTTTCTGATACTTGAATAAAAACAGTCTAATAGGAATGCCTATTATCTGATTTAGACACTGCTTAATTTTTAACAGCATTAAACAGTGTCTAGTGCCACTGAACAGAATCTCTTGCCACACCCCAACTGTCAGTCAATTAAATGCCATGCAACTATTTGTTTCAAAAACAGTGCAAAACAGTTAAATGTGCAATGTATCAATCCTGCTAATACCCTGTTTCCCCGAAAATAAGACCTACCCCCAAAATAAGCCCTAGCAGGATTTCTATGCATTTGTGGTATACGCCCTAGTGTGTCTTCTTGAGAAAAAATAAATATAAGACAGTGTCTTATTTTCGGGGAAACACGGTAGCTACTACCTATATTCCCCCCCAAAAAAATTAATATCTGGACTTGTGTTCAAAGAGCATGAACACTAAAAAGCTCAAAGCTGCTTTGGATTTTTCTGCTAAACCACAACCAGCTGAATATGCAACTACTTCTGCCTTTTTTCCCCCTTCTCACCTTGACACAGAGAGTACTCCATCTTTTCGTGTTATACCTCTGAGGATGCCAGTCACAGCTGCTGGCGAAACGTCAGGTCTTACAATACCAAGACCACGGCCATACAGCCCGGAAAATCTACAACAACTAAAGCTTCTGCATTTGTATGGCAGAATTTCTACTAACATTCAAAGGTGAGTTTTCGTAGGCTGCAGATACAAGTGCAGCCTAATCAAGTTTCCTTTCAAACCTGCACATGCGATTGCTAATTTCATTAATATATGAGAACCCCTCCCAAGGCAAAGAGACAGAGGACAGCTTCCACGCAGAACAAAATAAGGTATCTCAGCATGTGCATTTCATTCTTTCACATGAAGCTTTTGAAGCCTTTCACTCTTTACAGCAATTGAGTTTCAGAAAGGGATAGAAAAACCACAGCTCAGACTACCAAAACAAAATACTATTTCACACACTGCATTTGTCTCTCTCTGTCTGACCACATTCTATGGTAACCAGACTGACATCATCCCATTGGCAAAGTAACCCACTGATAAAACAAATGTACTTAAAAAAAATCCCCAGGGCCATACCCCAAAGTCTTCCAAATTCATTACTGTACAGGCCAGTGTCTGGTCTACAACAGAATCACACACATAACGAATGCATATTCATTGCACCATTTAGAATGCCTCTCTTTGTTTCAGCAAGCAGCTGGGCTGGGGCACAGCATATCTACATCTCTCAAATAGCTCAGCTTATAGCTCTATTCATCAATTTCTTTCCCCCCCAAGATCTGGAATGTTAGGCAACATGATGAAGTATAAACAAGATAATCAGAGATAACAATGTGACGTACTGTCTGAGTATAGTAATAGTACCAGATCAGCGCAGCAATTCACTTGCAAGTTCACTGAATAAGAAGTCCATGTAGCCCCACATATAGAAAGTTTCAAATTAGCACATTTAAAATCCTGCATTCCTTTTCTTTCTCTGACATGACTGAACTGCAGATTTGAAGTGAAATAATATGAATAATTCATTTTGTCAGAAGTTATAATAACTTTTATGATCCCCCCCTTACACAGAATTTTTGTTATTTGTGGATAAACTGTTCCTTAATCCAGTCTCCTCTCCTTCTTATAAATTCAAACATCTTCATAAGGCCAAAGAAAACTGTCTTATTACATACGATGCAAGGGTGGTTGTTGGTTTTTTACATTAACAGATGAAAAAGACAGAAATTAGATTGCCTGCTGTTTACCTCACACCCTACCCAGATTATGGACTAAAGTGGACATGACAGGACAGCCCAAGTTTGTTTATTTACAGACCACACTTGCATGTCCACTATTCACATCTAAAAAGGAGGAGGGGTCCTACATCTTTACAAAGTACAGGTGAGTAAGGAAGGTTACCATTCCTACCCTTAACCTCCACATTTTCCAGGCCTGGCCAATATTTAGATACGACCCCAGTCTCTAAAAGAAAGTGCTTCAAACAATGGAATATTGCAGAGCCCTGAAGGGCTCTCTTTACTCACGTGTACATTTTTTCATCAAAAGTGAATCACCTACCCACTGTTTTAGAAGTGAATGATAAAACATGTCAAGCATAAACATGGTTGATTTCACTGTGGTAAGTATGGTACCAGACCGGAGGCTTACAGAATTAAGGTCCTGCCATAAAAATTCCTCCGCACATTGAAAGTGAGATGTCAGGGAGCAGGTTTCTAGCCTAGCCATTTCCCTTAAGTTCTAGCATTTAATCACCTGCACTTTGTAGCAGTACAGCACCCAGTCACATGGTTACCACCGTAGCCAGAACTAGCCATGGTTACCATTACTTTTTCTTAACTCTGTCCACTTAGCTAGCTGTACATGCAGTTGCCATCACGAAATGAAAAGCTTTACATTTAAAACTAAAACCCAATTACTGGTTTGGATTTTTTAAGCTAGTTCCACACAAGCTTAATTTAGCAATTTAACAATTTAGCTGGAAAAAAATGTATACAGCGTATTAACAACTCCAGAATTCAACATGGGGGGGGGGGTCCTCCCTTTCTTTGCATATAGGTGGCTGCCTCGGGCAAATATTGAAAAGTACAGAATATAAATCTTTTAAACAAATAAATTTCACAAAAACCCATCACTATAGTTAGATGAGACAGTTAAATTCATACACAGACTGTGCCTGATCAAAACATTCATGTGAATTCACCCTAAAGCTGCAATACCTAAATATGAAGTACCACACAGAATAAAAGTTTGGAGACCTTAAGAAGAGTCACCGGACTACCTTAATTCTTCTGCTTAACATGGCTTCTACATTAGCAAAGTCCATAGGATGTTCTATAATTGGTCACAAGGATTAAAATTAGGCCAGGGTATTTTGCAGAAAGTTGCACGCCAAGTGGGTTAAAGAAAAACCTCGTTTTTATTTTTGAAGTCATCAAAAGCAATTAAGTTTTCCCTGGAGATTAAGATGTGGTGCTGTGTTATTTCACAAACAAGACTTCAACAGTAATGCTTTTTGAGCTTCATTTTTTGTCATACCACATAAAGACATTCATGATTGGTAAACTTGAATACCCTTAACAGTGTAATCCTAAAAAGAGTTACTCCAGTCCACTGAAATCAACAGACTTGGACAGGATTAACTCTGCACAGGATTGCAGAGCTTTTTAAAAATTACTAAGGCACTATACTTGCTATTTTTCAGGTGGGTGGCCATGTTGGTCTAAAGCAATAGCACAAAGTTTGAGTCCAGTTGCACCTTTGCACACGAGAGCTTATACCCAGAATTAAACTCCATTGGTCTTAAAGATGCCATAATTGAACTCAAACTTGTTATATTTGTTCTGCTCTTTCACAAGTGACCAAAAAAGTTACTTTGCAGGCATTTTATTGTCATGTCCTGAAATGTACAGTCTTCAGGCTCACAAGCTTCCAAGAAAATGTATATTATACTTTCAGCCATCTCGTCTTCAAGGTACTCAGGATAGCACGCCATGGTCTGTCTCCAAACCCCACCAAAATTCTGTCTTCACAATAACCGTATTGTTGCGTGCGTTGCAAAGCTGAACACAAGGTAAGCCACGGTTTCGCTCCCAGGGGAGAAACAGCAGAAGATCCGGATCCGAGTGATGGGGGCCAAACCCAAGGAATACACGCCTCTGCTCGCTCGATAGGCTATGCAAATTTCTTTTGTTGCATGGCTCCTATTGGAGTGGCCTAGGCTGACCTCTCCAGTTATGTCCAAGCCCTGTCCGTGGATTACTCTCATCTCATAATCTTTGTTTCAGTCCACGGTATTTGTAAGTTGTGCTGTTGCAGTCCATATTTTTGCCACCCTGGTCTATTTCTGGTATCCAATTTGGGTGGGATGTGGATGACTTCTCCCCCACTGAAGAGAAAGAACCTTCAGGTAGGTCCAATGTACCGTTCTCCTTCAGTGGGGGGAAGTCATCCAGGAAATGGTTAGCTGTACCCAAGCTATTCTTCCAGGGTGGGTGACTGATTCCACTTCGTGGTTTTAACGCATTGTTGTTGTTGTTCTGGCAAACGCCGCCTCCGCCAAGGCCGCTTGGTCTATCCTATAGAGTCTCACACATGTGGGAAAAGCCTTCCAGGTCGCCGCTCTGCAGATCTCGTCTACAGTGGCTCATGTGGAAAAGGCTGTTGTCATTGCTGCTGCCCTCATGGAGTGTGCCGTGAGGTGGGCTGGGGGGTGATTCCCTGCCCCTCGTCAACTTTGGAAATACACTGTCTGATCCAGTAGGCTAGTGTGTCCTTGGGGACCTTTGCCTTGATTGGAAGTCCCATATGCCACGAGCAATGTGTCTGACTGTCGAAATACAGCAGTCCTGTCGAGGTATATACGTAGAGCCCTACGTACATCGAGCTTGTGCCAGGTCTTCCCTTTTGGGTGTGTAGGCCTTGGCAAAATGACGGTAACATGATAGGCTGGTTGATGTGGAAGGCCGAATTTACCTTAGTATGAAGGGTGGACCCATCCGCAGTGAGACGGAGTCGTTCTGGAGGATGCAAAGCTCCTTCCTCGCCCATAGTGCAGCCATTTCAGAGATCCTTCTGGCTGTGGTCACCACAATGAGAAACTACCTTCTATGACATAAGGTGGAGCTCGGTTGTCCACCTGGGTTCGAATGGTGGTTTTGACAAGGTGCGTGGTACTCTGTGGGGATTCCACGTCAGGAACCTGTGTTGGGCTGGAGGAGCCAGTTGGATAACACCCTTCAAAAATTTCATTACCTCCCAGCTCGTGGACATCGTTCTCCGTGCCTGGTATCCCGGACCTGCTTGTATGGCTTCCACTTGCCGTTTTCATGTTTTTGGCCTAAGACCTTGTCGCCAGCCCTCGGATAGCCCAGGCTGAGTTCCTTGTCTGTGGCAGAATATTTATGTCAAGCTTGCTAGATTTCCTGGGTGACTGAAGATGAACTTTGCTCCTGGTAGAAACGGTGACTCAACAAATTGCAGCCTCCAATAACACACACTTAATAAATGTAAACATAAGATTCAACCAGTATTCAGTTTTCTTCTGCTTAGCAAATCAAAGTTGCATTACTAATGATTATTCCATCTAATAATGTGATTTCTATGGAATGTCTGTCATTTAGGCGTCTGTGGTTCTCTTACGTAAATACACATAGCCTGACCCACCAAGGGAGGCCCACGTACAGAAGCAGCTCTCAACACGCATATAGCTGAGGAGCATCTGGTTATAAATCCTCATGTGGATCACATTGTTTGGGGCTGCATTGTATTGACAGAAAAACTGGTTGCCTAACCCGCTGAACTGATGTTCTTCAAATAGTCATCCTTGCATTCGCAGTGAGGGGCATTTTCTCCTGTGCAGAGCTTCAATTTGGAAACATTTACAGCTAGCTATGGATTTCAACCTCTGAAGTGTTGTTCTTCATGCTCAGTATTAACGAAGGCAGTGAAGTAAGATCCCAAACACTGATTTGGTTGACCAAAGACAACGGACATGGAAGACGTCATATCTTCCCAATCAGACAAGCATAGAGACTGTACCTCTGAGGGGAAAATATTTTCACACTTAAAACCTAGTTTCAGAACTTTCTAAAGTGAAGCTCCACACAGGGGCAGAGGCCCACCAGTACAATTCGGGAGACCATTAAGAATAAATCTTATTATGTACATCTCCATCTCAGTCACTAGTTGTTGCATTTGACCCAGTTACCATGGCTATGACTGTGTTGGGGGATTGTATTCATTTTTTGCATACAACAGAAAACCCATTATTATATTTACATGTAAAAAAGCTTTACATTCATATCAAGGACTCCCAGTGAAGTAAAAAAAATCAGATTGGGGAATTAACATTAGGTTTACTACAGAATAGGTAAAGGTAAAGGTTTCCCTTGCTCGAAAACCAGTCGAATCAGACTATAGGGTTGCAATGTTCATCTCTGTTTCCAAGCCGAAGAGCCAGCGCTGACCAAAGATGTTTCTGTGATCATGTGGCCGGCATGACTAGATGCTGAGGCACATGGAACGCTGTTACCTTCCCACCGAAGTACCTATTTATCTACTTACAATTTCTTGCTTTCAAACTGCTAGGTTGGCAGGAGCTGAGACCAGAGATGGGAGCTCACTCTGCCATGCGGCACTCAGGTCTCGAACTGCTGAACTACAAACCTTCTGGTCTGCAGTTCAGCGTCTACTACTACTACAGAATACACTATAGTAAATGTGCAAGTTCTTTTTGAAGCTGCCTCTGGATCTGTGTCCTTCAGAAACTGTGGACATGAAATTATGGGTATATTTCACAGCAACTGCCAATGCTGCATTGTAACTGTTGGTTTGTTTGGCTGATGTCTCTGTGTGTGGGGAGCATAACGTACCTACCTGATACACTGGCCTCATCTGTGAGTATTAGCAAGTATCCATGTAGCAGTGTAACATGCAATGTGCACCCAGCTCTATTAACATGGTTGAAATCCTACATTAAGTTTTCTGCTATGCATGCACAGCCTAGACAGTTTAGATTTGGCTCTATCAACAAATTAGGTTTGACACATTTCTCATACTGTGTAGGAGGTGGTCCCTAACTAAAATGAGCCAATTATGGATCCTTAATACACGTGAGTGCAAGCCTGGGGCTGACTGGACAGCTCATTTGGAAAAAAAACAACAACACCCCAAAGACTGGTTCCACAAGAGGATGGGAAAAGACACCCCCACCCCAGCTACAAAAGCAGAAGTAAGTGGGATAAAGGGGTGTGGGGTCACCATCCACATTTTTTTTGGGGGGGTCACCATCCACATGTACCATCCTTGCACTACTCACTACTAGCGCCACCCCTCTCTAGAAGTGCCAACCTGATGAGATACTTGCTAGATTATCTCTATGGCCCAGCAATCTCTCTTCTCTCCAAAAGCTTAGCTGGTGTGTGTGTGGTTTTTTTTTAAACCCTGTTAAACAGCTAAAAGAGGAGAGGGAAATGCAGGAACTTAGTACCTCCATTCTGAAGACAACACTAAGCACACAGCCCCCTCTAAGGATTGCTGCAGGCAGAGCTTTCACAGGGAGGTTCTACCTGCAGCTGGTAGGCTGTTTCCCTTTTAAGTTGGAACAAAGGAGATTCTTCTTTGCTACAGCTTAAAAGGGAAAATCCTGGGAGCCCCATAAGTCATGCTCAAGAAGAGCACAACATCATGTGGAAACTCCCCAATAAAGTGGGATCAGGTAAAGTATGGTTCAAATTAATCTTTACAAATTGGAAGTAAGATCCATTGTTTCAGTTTCAAGCAAATATAACCTTAAGAAATTTAATGTTTTGATTGTTGAGAATGAATTCTCTGCTTTTAACATTTAGGCTGTGGTCACACACACTAAATATTCTACTATCTCTGATCTTCCCAACTGGATTTTACTGTGTGTACTCACAAAATCCAGTTGGAAAGTGCACTGAAAGTGGATTGAGAGTGAATGATTTAGTGTGTGTGACTGCAGCCCTGGAATGCTAAAATAAGACCTGCAGTCATTTTGTGCTAACAATGCGGATGTGTAGGAGCCCTGTTGTAGCTTACCCCATAGATGACTACTTGGAGATTGCAAAAGACTTATAAATTTGTGTTCAAAACTGATCTTCATATCTTTTTAACAAGACTTCTATGATTAAAAAAACCAAAGTTTTCAATGGACACACACAATTTTTTACCTCAGTATGCAATACATTAGATATGGAGTTCAAATTACCCCTGCTTCCTAAAGGCAAAGCATCACAGAATCTCAATCTTTTGCTCTTATCCAGTGAAGTGATTTGTTTGAAACACAAGACACAGGAAAAGTGAACTGATCAAAGGTCTCTCTGTCATTAAGTGAAAATGATCAAGGCTTAATGCTGACCTTATACTTCAAAAGCAAATTTTTGCAAGAGTATAGTTACAACAGGAAAAGTGAGTTAGATCTTTTGTTAATAGCAGCATCGTAATAGGCTAGTGGTATCTAGCAATATTTGCTATGTCATCTATGACAAGGGGGTTGAAACGCTGGTTAAGCTAATGCTTTTAATAACAGACAACACCACAGGTAAACTGCAAAACAGCACCACAGTTCAACTGCAAAAGGATGGTAACTCTTTTGGATGGTATCTGGCTATTTTAGAAAAGCAACTTCTGGAGTTCAAAAGGCATGAAAGTAAGTTCCACTACAAATTCTATTCTTTGACTCCACCATAAAGCCGATGCAGCTGATTGGATCTTCTACAGAGAACAATTTTCCTCATAGAATATTTTATAGTCAAAAGCATAGCTAAGAAGACCCAAACTACAACAAGGCCCTTTTAATTATGAACTGATTATTGTCTAAGACAACAGTTCTCAAATTGTGGGTCAGAACCCAAGAGTGGGTCACATCTCTTTCACAGCTGGATTGGGAAGCCAGAAGGGAGAAGAGGAACAGGGTGAACTGGGATAGGTAACTCTGGGAGGCTCGACAGCTGATTTGGGTCTGCCTTTGCATAATGTGTGAAATGGCCATAGGTGCAGTAAAGGTTTCCTAGGTAGGATGTTTCTGAACTCTACCTTTCTATTAGCTGAGATGTAGAATTCTGATTCTCCCCCAAGGGAGGAGAAACATCTCACAAAGGCACCTTGGCTTCAGTAGAGCCAAAGCCCTGAGATCGCCACTACAACTATGGCGTTCCAGCCAGGGGACTCAGAGAAGGGTACAGATTACAAATGCTCAGAGTCATGGGTTGCAGGCTATACCCTCTCATGTTGTTGTACTGCCAAGGCAAAAAGATTATTTTCTCCAGAGGGATTTGGAGGCAATAAGCATACCAGTGGTGAATGAAAAATCATTTTATTGAAATGTCTATAGTAATGGGAAATCAACAAGTCATACGAATGAAATGAAGAATATACCCTTACACCTCTTCTGCAATGGGAACCTCGGCTCAGTCTGGACTGCAGAACAGCACTCGGCACATCAGCAAGTCCTTGCCCACTGTCATTTTTTGGTGTCCCCACAGCTGAAGGGGCATAAGGATGTATTCTGTTTAATTTTTATAACTTGTACTGCCTCTTTGCAAATATATTTGTGCACACTAGTGCTACAAGAATGGAAATGCTAGAATATGAGTGTCAGAGCCCCTGGAGAAATCAGTTCCCAAGAACAGTCATTCAGAAGAATTAAAGTTTATTGAGACATTGATAGGATCCAAACTCATAACGTTCTTTGTTAGAACTGAGGTCACGTGCATGAAGCAAACAATTATACTGCAATCAAATAAGACATTAGTTGCTCTTGGACAATTGCACCTAAGATGAAAGCCCACCAAACTAACGGCATAAAATTCCCAGGGGAAAGAGAATACCAAAGACAATGTAGGTCTCAAGGTTACGGGGATACATCAGACAGATAACAGCTTAGTGGCCAAAAACGGAAGTGTACATTCTTGTTTGCACCCCCCCACGTTTCCATGGCAACCAAGCCCAAGAAGGGGTGCCAGGTTGACAGTGAGTCAGCATTGTGTAGTGGTTAGAGCATCAGACCCAGGTTCTACTCCCCACTCTGCCATGGAAGCTCACTGGGTGACCACGGCTAATCATAGGCTAATCAGCCTAACCTTCCTCACAGGGCTGTTGTGAGAAACAACATTACAAATAAAGTAAATAGTATTTCAGACTTTATTTGCTACCTCCTGCTTAAACACATAAATCATCTGAGCGAAGATGGGAAGAACTTTTAATGCAAGATCATTGTGATAATCAACGGAATAAAGCAATGATGCCTGCTGTCCAGATTCTGGGGTTTATCACAAGTCCTTCTTACCAAAGCAAATTCATGTGAAAGACAGCAAATCCTTTTTTTAAAAAAACACAAACATTTGGATTCCAAGTGGATATATTTAAGAGAGTTATTCCTATATGATTTGGATACCACACAGTATATTACCTCTCAACTCCAGGACTCTATCATGAGGGACAGAACCTTTTGAAGCAAGATGATTATAAAAAGAGCTTGAAAAGAACACATACTTTGTACTGCTGTGTTGGAAAAGAACTTGATGTTCACCAATGTCCCCATTCAGACACAATATCAAACACATGACAACTGCTTAGAAAATTAACCACATGGAGAGTCCTCTTCATAGCCACATACACATTCATGGTTGCAGCTATTTCTACCACATGGTTAGTCAGTGCAAAAAACAAAGAGTGAGGTAGTGTAGGATGTAACTAGAATGGCATAAGGTGTAAAGACCTGCCACATGAAGAAGACTCTGTGGAGTTGAAGTTTCAAGCATCTAGAAGACAAGAGATTGCATTTGTAAAATGAAGCCAATGTTTTTTCCACTGGGTACATAGCTGAATGTATATTAAAGATCATATAGTACAAGTACATTTGTGAACAATGCAATCCTTGAGAGGGCAGGCTAACATAGAGCCTGGAATAGCAGAAATGAGTCCTCCTTCTAAAAGTTGAAAAAAACTAAAGCTGGTTGGGTACAGAACAAGCAACCTAGGATGCTATATAAAGAGGCTCAGATCTTCAATCTACCATTTCCACTCCACTCCTCTGCTGCTTCTGTGAATCAAGGGACTAACAAAAAGACTCCCTCAATGAAAATCTAAAAAATAGCCACTACAAATTCAGGCAAAAAAATAAGTGATGCAGAACCCCCTTCATAAGAACACAGAGAAATCACTTTTCACATCTGGGATGCAGATTAGGAAAAACTATGAAATAGCTCTGAAAGTCCCTAAAAGTTCAGTACAAGACTGAAAATAAACTCTGTCTGACAACTAGCCAGTGTCTTAGTCCTAGCTATAATGAAATAAAGGGCTAGACATAGAAACATTTCTTACAGCTGCATTTCCCAGCCTGTGGGACACAAAACCTGTGAACGTGGACTTTTGCTGTTTTATTGATTTGTGCCTGCTCTGTTGTTGCTGTTTTGTTAAGCAGTTCACTATACAAAGTAAATTTAGACTTGTGGGTCACCATAACAAAAAAGGTTGGAAACCACTGCTTTACAGTATGTCCTATTGTCATGAGTTTAGAATTTTTCCAACACCGTTTTACTTTTTCTTTTAACAGACACACTCAGGATTTTATCAAATGCCTTGGTCACTTAGCTATGATAACTTTCATTGTCTCTGTTCTCTTCAAGATAATCTCTGCATGTACTACTATATAAGTAAGAAATAGGAAGCATTTGCTTGGCTTACAGACAATTATAAAACATGGGGTGGATATGCCAGAGAATACAGCTACAACCCTTAACAGAGGAAAGAGCATGAACAAAGAAACTCTTCCTGCCTCTCAACAAAAGTGTACAAAGGTAATCTCTCTATAAAACTTCCTATAGCTACTGCAAACTGATTTAGCAAGTATCTCAAAGAAGCAGATGGGACTGAGTTATGAAGCAGAATAAAGCAATTCTTAAGCAAATTACTATTAGGTGGGGAATGCAGGGAAAGATTCTTCATTGTGTTGACACAGGATACTCTCTTTTACTGAGAAATGGTGCCCTTACTTACTCCCAAAGGAATGAGTTCCTGGACTCCTAGATAAAGGCAGGAACATATTATTAAACTCTTGACACTTTTGGTTCATGTTCATTAAACTCGTTAATCTAGCTAACAATCTTCCTTGTTCATACCCATCAGTGATGGCCATGCCAACATGATAGAAAAGTGGTCCAAATCAGTAATCAAATGCCACTTACTTGGGAGAAATCAGTGGTCATCTTATATAGAGTTCCTTCCTGGTAGGAATTTAAGAATTTAAGAAACTTGAATCCTGCCAAAAAGTAACAAGCTGACAGAACAGGATCTTACACCAACCATAGAGGACTACTTTGTCAATCTCTCATGAAAATATAGGCACAGACAGCAACATACTACAGCACTTTGGCAGCAGTGCATAAATTTGCTCACCAATCACCACAGTGAGTGTCCCTCTCCCTTCAGATGAGCATGAGTGAAAAAAGAATGAGCCCCTGGACCCTTCCTACAGCTTTACTACCAGAAGGAAAACATGTTTAGTTCTGAGCTCAAATTCTTCTTGGCTTCCAAGACCAGCCCAAACCTATGAGCCCGTGCACTCTAGTGTAAAAATCCTGGGATGTGCAACAAAAACAGGACCATCAGGTTTTGCAAAAAGATCCTCTGTCTGTACATTTTAGACATGGTCCAATTACTATTCTCTCATTTTATTTTATTTATTTATTTATTCAAATTTATACTCCGCCCTCCACACTGAAGCAGGCTCAGGGCAGCTTACATAAAAATAAAACATATTGATAACAATTATACAATTATAAAACCTTCTAAAACCATACAAAATATTATAATATAAAGTGCTAGCAGGATCTATAGTTAATATAGCTTAAAATGATGATGACGATCATATTAACATATCTGGTGATCTGTCTTGTTGGTCAGCTCATTGGTCTTTCCATACGTACACAGCAAACACAGACTGTAGATGGCGAGACCAGGTAGTACATCTAAGTCAGGGCTCTATTTCTTCCAGTTGTTGGTGGTGGTGGCGGCTCCTTAACTGAAAGTCTGGTGGAAGAGCTGCGTCTTGCAGGCCCTGCGGAACTGTAAAAGGTCTCGCAGGGCCCTGATCTCTTCTGGGAGCTCATTCCACCAGTACAGAGCCGCCACTGAAAAGGGCCTGGCCCTGGTTGTAGCCAGTGTGGCATCTTTGGGACCCACCAGGAGGGCCAATCAAATTTGGGACCCTGACCACAGTGCTCTCTGGGTGACATATGGGGAAAGGTGGTCCCTGACCATAAAAGACTTTAAAGGTGAGAACCAGCACCTTGAAGTGGATAAATAAATAAATTTTGGATTCATATGATACCCTTGTTAATCAGTTCTGGAGCGAGGTCAAACTAGGATCTGGGAGACCCGGGTTCAAATCCCCACACTGCCATGGAAACCCACTGGATGACCTTAGGCCAGTCAGTCTCTTGCACCCTAACCTACCTCACAGAGCTATTACTGAAATATGGAAGAGGGAAGAATGATGTTGTAAGCTGCTTTGGCTTCTCAGGGAGAGAAAATCAGGGTATAACTATGTTAGACTAATGAACAAGCAATTTCAGAGGTGGTTATGCACCGCTCACTAACCAGAAAGATTATATGAGCTTTAAAAAACGAATCCAAGATTATTCTAGATGTTTGTACTTTTATTTGGCAGATTCAAAAAATATAGATAGGAAATACTCAATAGCAGTAAATAAGAAACATTAAGAGCATTCAATTATCCCAAATCCAACCCTCGCTGGAACTTACAACTTAAAAACTCAGGCAGCCCACATTCCTAATATATATCACTGAAGGACGTAAAATCTTTTCTAACGTCTATGCAGACTGAGGAGTTATTTTTACAGCATATCTGTAACATCTCACTAATGCAGTTAACTCTGTGTGTGTAAAGCCCCAGCAAGTGGCAGCTGAGTTATGGTGACCCTAGCAAGGGGCTTTCAAGGCAAGTGAGAAGCAGAGGTGGTTTGCCACTGCCTTCCTCTGCAAGTGTCTGATGAAGGGAGCTTTGACACATGAAAGCTTATACCTTGAAACTCTTGTTGATCTCTAGGGTGTTACTGGACTTGAATCAAACTGTTCCTCTGTAGAGTCTTCCTTGGTGGTCTACCTTCCAGGTACCAGCCCTGCTTAGCTTCCAAGATCTGATGAGAACAGGCTGTACCATGCCACCCTCCCACCGTCTATAGCTACTAGCCAGGTACTAATGTACAATCATCTGCTTGGTATTATTACACAAGACCAACGCCAAGTTTAAAGTATGTCACCAATTCCTACACATTCATCAGTGGCACATCAACTCAGTGTGCACACAAGTCACAGAATCCTTAGGAATTAACAACATGCTGCATTAGCTGCATGTAATCTCATTTTAATACAGCCAGTGTTACTTCTAACCCAGATCTATAAGGGCATCATGATATCATGGACAGAGATACTGCGCTCGTGCAGTTGCAGATGCCCAATCTGAATTGTTTGATGGGGCAATCAATTTCCCACACTTTGTTGCAATTCAGATTTGTTTACAGAAATGTGAAAGAGGAATCTATGATCAAATTAGGAAACTCAAATTAAGCTTCTTTCACGAAGCTCTATAAATTGAGAACTGCTGGACAACAAACCTGGCTTTTAGAAATATTAGTCAGTACCTTGACTCACGGATATTAAGTCACGTTCCTTTTTTCCAGACACTTTTTTTTACTTTTAGAAGGCAAAATGTCCAGTCACAAGAAACATTACTATATTTAGTAAACCAAGGTTCCTGCTAACATTTCTAAAATGCAGGTCAGCTGCCTGTTGTCTAGCCATGGCTAAGCAAAGCAAATACCAAAGTAAATGTGTACAAGAAATTCAGGATTCTACTAGCAGGTCAACAGTCTTGATCATGACTGTTTCCACAAGTTTTGGTCCACCATGGCTTTCTTACAGACTGCACCTTTCCCCTTAAAACTCTGAAATGAAAAGACCAGGCATTGACTTTTAAAAAAAGAACTCTGGGACCTAGAAGACTGGGGCAACTGATCATTATCACATTGGTGAGATCTAGCAATTCCTGTTTTTAAAAAAACAGGCTGGGGCAATGAAAGTATGAGAGAACTGCTTTTTGGATGTTGCATTGACATTGCAAATACCTCTGCATTTGTAATAACAACAAGAACACAGAGAGTCATCACCACATGGAAGCAGCCCATGTTCACAAGAGTTTTTGAAATCTGAATTACAGCCAGAAAGATTTTTTTAAATGCTTGTTGAGATGAATCATTCACATTCCTACAAGGATGTGAAGAATTATGGACCAAACATCTTAAAAATGTTAAAAATAATCAGTGGCAAAAGGAAGTATTATGCATATTTACTACATCCAAAGCTCATGTCAGAAGTGCAGCAAAAATGATTTTACTTACAGCCACTATTAGAAATCTTGAGAGTTTTAAATTTCCAACAAAAGTTTTCAGATTTGGAAGCCAGGGGTTTTTTTTAATCACTTTTTCATAATTAAATCTTTGTGTTATGGGCATTTCCCCTTCAAATTGTAGCCTGCTGTCTAGACTCAAAACAGTAAGGAGTTCTTTAACTCTGGCCTGTGGTTTCAGTGTGTTCAGCATGAAAACTGTGTATGTCAGCATTCTTCTAGCTGGCTCCATGTGATTTAATTTAAGCCAACCACAGAATGACTGTGATAGCTTTCTAAGATGCCACAGCATGCAAGCTAGAAGACTGGGGGATGGGAGGGTTGAACAGCAGCAATGCATACCAGATGTTAGTACAAACATCTGAATTATTAAATTCTAGCATACACGAGGAATCTCCTTCCCATGCTATAAATATTTACATGTAATCCGAGGACCAATATGTTTACTCAGTTTGTAAAAATCACAGTACCACCTTCTTCGCCCCTTCATTACACAACTGGAAACTGCATTCTTCTTCCTACATATTGCATACCCATGGAATTCAAATTCTAGATTGGAGCAGGCAAGGAGATTTTCAAGCCACAATAAATCATGAAAACAGCAATATGATCTCCTCCCCAGGCACACAGGTGACCTCCATGAAACAGTAATCCTTAATGGACTGAAGGTCCAATCCTGGAGCATATTCTGCTAACTGTCCATCACCGATCATAAGGATAGGTAAACCTTCATTTAAACACCCACATTCTGTTTCTCAAAATCGAGCCTGCAATGTACCTATCAGAAGATAATACTAGATTAGCATTCCCTTTGGCTTTCATAGTAAATCAAAGCAATACTGGTACATTTCAAAAGGGCCATCCATGTGTTTCAACTTACTTCAACTCTAAAAGATCGCTTCCAGTATTACAATTTAAGATAAAGGAATACTCCCTTGTTTCATCCTATCAGCACTCATTCATCCCTTCTGCTCCTACTCAGCAAAAAAAAAGGAGGTGAGGAATACCATATCTATAGTGCTCTTCCAAGTCTAGCAATGCAATCTTACACAGAGTCACTCCAGTCTTTTCTCTTTTCTTTTTGCCATCAAGTTGCAGCCAATTTATGGTGAAGCCATCGGGTTTTCAAGGCAAGAGAGAGTCAGAGATGATTTGCCGACTGACTGGCCTCTGTATAGGGACACTGAACTTCCCTGGTGGTCTCCCATCTATATACTGACCAGGGCTGTCCTTGCCCAGCTTCCAAGATCTGATGAGATCCGGCTAGCCGGGGCTCTCCAGGTCAAGGCTACTCCAGTCTAATCCCAATTATATTATACTTGGCTGGAAATTACTCTGCACAGGCTTGAAATTATAGGCAGCTACATTCTTTCCAATCGGATATCTAGTTTTCAGGTTTTGTTCAGAATGCAACCATAATTTTAAATTTCTAGTTTTATGTATGTTTTGTGCAAAGCTAAAAATGCAGACATTCTACCTTTTCTTTTGAATATTCAGATGGGACGGATTGATTCCATGCCCTGACAAATTAATATATAAGAATTGTGTTTCAAACACTTAGCTCCATGTGGGACAGAACAATTAGGGAAGGGGGAGAAAAGGGATTGAAAGTAGCCTACTGAATGACAGCATAACAATGTTAAAGGAAAGATGTGCTAGAGATAAAAAATTTGTCATGTTCACCCTGGAACAAAGCAATTAAAAGATGATATTATTTGGTGTAATCTCTATTCAGAGAATGCAGGATTATAAATCTTATCTTCCTGATAAAGAGTTGTATGTGTTTTAAAACTTACATATTCACTCCCCCTTAAGGAACTGGTCTAGGTTGCTACAAAGAAAACAGGACTCGTACTACTGCAACAGAAATGTTCAGGAGGGCATTCTTACAAAGGAATCAGTACTATAGGATAAGGACAGTATTAGCATCTATTGCAATATTTATAATATATATCATTTATTTTTACTGCAACACAATGTCTTAAACCTTTGTAAACCTTCTTCCATTACTGTATGTCAAACCTCACACACTTCTGCTGCCTGGGACAGTTTTTTGATTGCATTATTTTTAATTCTGTAATCCTAATCTGATTGCATTGTTTTGTTTATGTTTCCTTTTTTTTGATTTGATGAAATAAAGTTTATTAATAAGGTCAAGATACAACCATGGTCATCATATCTCTCCCTATATATATCTACACATACATGCATACAAAGCCGGTGGATCAGTAAGCAATAAGGGGGGGGGGACAGTTAAATGCCTATGGGATGATGGTAGAGACATAAAGGTTATGATAAAGCATGGCAAAATATCAACATATCAGAAGCAACATATCATACAGATAAAAAATAAGTAAATATGGATGTAATGAACTAATTATTAAATTATGCCTCCAAGAGTGGGGAAACCACAATACATAATAGGGTGAATAGTGGAAGCTCTGATCAACAAGGGGAATCCCAATGGAGAGATCATTCAATAAGTATATCAGAGGTAAATCCAGGAATCGTAATTTGAGTTAGAGGGAAGAAGATCTCTTTCTGGCATAGTAAGTTAAGACTAGAAACCAGGTAACGATGAAATTGTCATAGACTTTCCTAGAGCTTGTATGAAAGTAATCAACCATGGTAGAAATCTCGTACATAATGAACTGGTCCCATATCTTATCACACCACATTGTCAAGGTTGGTGGAGAGGAAGATTTCCAGACAGAAGCTATTGTAAGTCTTGCCGCAGCAAGAAGGAGGGAGATAAGATTTTCATGGGTGTCAACTCAATCCACTGGGTCCCAAAGATTTAAAAACAGGAGCTCAGGTTTTAGAGGTATTGATTGCGACGTGATTGCAATAATTTGATTCAGGACAGCGTGCCAAAAATATTGAATTATCGGGCATTCCCAACAACAGTAATAGAAGGTGCAATGGATCCACACTTTTTCCAACACTGTGGAGACAGTTGAGGATATATAATATGCAATTTCCTCGGGAAACAGTACTATCTGGTCATAAGTTTAAACATTTGCATCTGTATATTATACACCTTAGAGGTGTTGGCAGGTGAGCTCCAGATACTCTGCCATTGCAAGGGAGAAATTTCAACTTAAATATCTTCATTCCATGCTGTTTGATAAGAAGGTTTTTGGAAATTGTCTGAAGTTACTAAAATTGCATAAATTTTCGACAGTGTTTGCTGTTTAATTGAATTGGTTTTCTTTTTTTTATAAACAGGTTTATTAGTTTCATAGAAAAATCCTAGAGACTAAATGAAAACACAAGAAACAGAATACAAACACTACTAACAGAATGGATACTATACTCTTACAACAACATTAGTTACTATATACTTGAAAACTCTAAGTCTTCTAAGGCCTTTGTTAGCCGAACTGCTTTATCTACAACAGCTGACAAACTAAATTTATATGGGTTCCTGCCTTTGTATACTGAAGTCCAATCCACCCCAAGGTTTTTACCAGTGAGAGAGACGAGACTGGTGTGTTCCAAAACAATTTGTCTTTTACTTAGTATATAAAATCCCATACACACAAAATCAGATTCACACATACAATCAATCAAGTTCCTCAGAGATACAGAATTAAAAATAGTCACTATAGAAATCACAGGTAAGGCTATGGGTAGCGATACTTATCTGTCCTGAAGCTTGTCTGTCTCAATGAAGAATAGAGGGGTCAGAAAATATACTAGGGAGATTTAACCCACAGCTAGAAACCAGCCAGCATGTGTGTACCTCGTGGCTGCAGACCAAGAGATCAAGTAGGAACAAAGGATTTTTGGATAGGAAGCTGGGCTTGAGAGGGGTTTTAAGCAGACAGAGGGCGTAGGTGGGGGTAGGTGGCTAGCAAAAGCTAAGCAGCTGGACCTCACCTTTTATAGGTGAATCTTTTAGTGGGTGGCATCTATGCCATTCTGTAAACCCACCTACCTGTAAGTCCATCCCAAAACTAACCTCATTGGTGCGTGTAGTAAGGGGTTGCTACCTAAAGGGTTTGGCCAATATTGAAACTCTAGACTTTAACTCAAGAGATGGCATCTGGTGAGGTGTGAAAGCTTGGTGCTAGGATGCCCATTGAAGTGCAGATGAATCTTGCCCGTTCCCAGGTAATCAAAGCCCATCTGACAGGAAATGGCCATTCAGATGTAGAGCAGAAATGTGTATACATGTGCTTTCAACAGTTCATCAATGGAGGCTGATTTCAAACAAGTTGTTGTTTGGCTGGCAACAATGGCGATGTGCTTCTTCTTCCCCTCAGGCAGCAGCTGTGTATTTGAAACCTCATTAACACGTAAGGCTTAGAGCAGGTCACTATCTATGTGTATCTCACAACAAGTGACTTGTACAGCGAAAAGAGATGAGAAACAGAACAGAAACATTGCTAACAGAATGGACACTATACTCTTACATCAGCTTAAGTTACAGTATGCTTATAAACTCTAGGTCTTCTAGGCTGTGTCAGTAAAGTTCTTGATATATTTCATGTATTAAGTTATAAAATCTCACCCATTTTCTTTAAAAGTTACTTTCTTGTTTTTCATGCAATCGTAAAGTGAGTTTATCCATTTCTGCTGCATCCAACAACCAGAAAATTAGTTCTCCCCTTGACGGTGTTTCTTTTTTCCAGTATTTTGCATATAAATTTCTAGCTGTTGTTACAGTTTGTATAATCATATATACATCCTATATATTAAAATTTTGTGGAACAATATTTAATAAAAACAATTCTGGTATGAAAGGTACATTCATGTTAAGTATTTTTGTACTATCTCATGTATCCATATCCAATATTTTTTTTACAACATCACATGTCCACACATATGGTAAAAAGAGCCAGTTTTTCTATTATATTTCCAACAGACATTTGACATGTTTGGATACCATTTAGCTAGATTTTCAGGAGTCATATGCCATCTATAAAACATTTTGTATATATTTTCTTTATAAGAAACTGTTTTAGCAAGCTTTACATTGACTTTCCATACCTTTTCTCATTGTTCTAGTTGCATGTTATGACCTATATTTTGTGCCCCTTTAACCATTGCTTCTTTTACCACCTCATCTTGCATTTTCGCATCTAATAGCAACTTAATTGAATTGGTTTTCATATGTTGTCACCTATCTTGAGTCCAAGTGAGAAAGGCAGGCTATAAATCAAGATAATAATAGTAATTCAACATGAGATCAGGATTCCAGTGGAATCTCTTTGTTGTGTAGCACACAAGCAACTTCGCATTCTACTCCTTTTAACAAAGCTACATAATTAAAATTAATATTGCATATTAAAAATGCACTCAAGAAATTTTTAAACAAAGAAACCTACAAGTTCACCGCATCAACAGACAGAGACAGAGAAATTACATTCTGCAAGAGATTATCCAAATTTGGTGAATGGTCTACTGGTAAGTAACATGATGTCTTCTCATGAGTAACTTAATGATCAACGCTTGCCTTCTTGCAGGCTAGATGAGGACCTTGGGTGGATCCTGTCCCCCTCCAACTCTAAAGGGCAGCTTCTTGTGCAGCTCAATACTACTGGATTGCCTGCGTGGGGGGAGGGGGAGCACTGGTGCTTATTTATTTATTAATTTGATTTTTACCCCACCCTCCCTGCCAAAGCAGGCTCAGCTTGCAGCCGCTGCAATCCCTTCTGTCCACAGCCCCTGCTATAAAAGATTCCGACCACTGTCGGAAGCCCCCTGGCATCCCTGGGGGAGTGGGTCACAGTACTCCTGCTCCAATTCCGTTGCCACTTTGCTCAACTCCAGCGCAGGGGAGAAAGGTGTGGTCATATTTTGGCAGGATGAAAGCGCACCCCTCCTCTGGCACTCACAGCCATCTCATCCCTTATCTGCTCACTCACAGAGAAAGAGGAGAAAGAGAAGAATTATTCGGGAGGTGCTCAATGTCCTGATATAGGGCCCTGGGAGCTCTGCTGAGCATATAATACCTCCTACAGCCCAGAGGACAGAAGATCCCACTGACGGCTCCATTGCCCAGCTCCCCTGCTGTTTCCATGCAGCCATGCAAAGCTGCAAATCCCATGGGCTCTCCTCAGCCAAAGCACCTTGCCTTAATGACACTGGGTTCAAAGAGAGCTCTGAAAATGAAAGCACTTAGAGAACTCTCTCTAAATGCTGTCTTCTCCATAGGCAGGAAGAGAAGACTGAAAGGGAGATTGGGGAACTCCTCCCCTCCAGAACAATAAAGCTGGTCTTCCTACTGCCAAAAGTGGAGGGAAGGGAGTTCCCCAAACATTCAAGTCCCTAGTCCTTCCAAGGGAGAACTGCAATTATTAATTAAACATCAAAATGAATTGAGTTTCTACAACACACTCCAAGTTTATGTGACTTCAATCATAGTCCTGATGTTCTAAACACAAGATCCAAGCATATCCCTGTAACACAATTAATTAACTTTGAAGTGCATGGGCTTTTACTGAAAAGGGAAGGAAAACAAAGCATCCTCATACACCACTAGGGATGGGCACAAAGCAAACAGAGTCCCTTTAAACCATTGCTTTCTGTTCTCCACAAAAGTAGCAAAAACAGCTGAGTGGTGAGGAGCAACCTGTGGCTCAGCTGTTTTCAGTCTGTCTTGTACAGTCCCTTAAAACTTTATAGGGACTGCATAAGACAGCCGGAGAAACAGCTGAGCAGTGGGAAGTGCTCCTGGCTGCCCAGCTGTTTCACACTGTCCTGTGCAATCCCTTTAAAATTTAAAGGGACTGCACAACACAGCCCGAAACAGCTGAGGGGTTCTCTACTGCTCAGCTATTTTTCAGGCTTTCTACAAACCCCGTTGAAAGGGACTGTTGTCCCTTTCAATGGGGTTTGCTGGGCCACAAACCAGTTCAGTTTGTGAATGAATCTCCCAGTTCACTTCAGTTTGTGATTCGGCCACGAACCAACACCAACCACATTTTCCCAGTTCATGCCCATCCCTATTCACTGCTCCCTCGTGCCATTTTATGTGAAAAATTATGTGCTCTGTCCTAGATGGCTATTTGGGGAAATGCTAAATTGCTTGGCACATACTCTGCATGCAGCATGTTTCCTTCCAACACCTACTCAGCCAAAAGAAAAATGTAAAAGCTCTGTGCCCACATTAATCTTTCAAAAAGGAGCTATTAAGAAAACATTGCATGTAAATCAGACCTTTTGAAAAATATAAATATTCATTCTTACACACACAGTTTAGGTGCCACAAAATGCAGACTTGTTTAAGCTTTGAGCTGCTGTGCAGAAGACATTTTGTACAATACAACACATTGTGTGGACTTTGGAGAAATTTTAGCTTTGTCAGATACTTCCCAAAGTTCCTGGATTTGCATACAAAGAAGCTAGGCACTGTAACAAATTTGACTTGCAAGTTAGCAAGTCACAGGCTTTAAGCAAATTGCTTACTGGTGCAGAATCAAAGTTTAGAAAGTAGATTCCAGGCCTTGGATTTTTGTATTAAAAGTATGCGCACACTAAGCTGCTTTGGAAAAAGACACAAAAAGTTTGTTCTATACTACATTGCCAAACATTACTCCCAGCCAAGTAATGTTTCAATGTTACAGGAAGTGAGTGAAGTAATTATGTAATATGCAACTAACTAATATAAACTGACATGCAAAGTTGGGACAAAAAAATTAGTGGTTCTGATCTTCACATATGGGTATAATTTCCTTTGTTATAAAGTGCAGTCTTCTAGGCTATCCATATAAGTTGGATACTGCAGGCCTCATAACATTCCTAAGGGAACTCTGCAACTTACTGCATTTTTTGCTCTACCTGAAGGCCCAAGAATTCTACAACTGGGAAAGGGGAGGGGCATATCCTCCTTGATCACAGAAGCATCTGCACACCCCGTGAAGCCAGCACAATTCCACATTTGGAGAATTTTGCCTTACCAATGTTTGCAAAAATGTGCAAGACGCCTGTTCATCATACCACCTTTCCCCAAGTTGCTCGGACAACACAATTTGCAGTTAGTGATGTAAAAATCCCCCACAAATTCATTTTCTTTATTTATAACAACCTCCTCCCCAATGGGGACCCAAAGAAACTTACATCACCCCCCTTTCCTCCATTTGTTGCTCTCACAAGCCACCTCTTTCTATCTCTCACAAACCACCTATCTGTTCAAGGCTACCAATACATGGCTAAGGTTAATCTGAACCTGGGGTTGCTCTAGGCTGCAAAAACAGGCATCTTAGAGCAGCACAGACAGCCTACAGGCTACCACTGAGCCACAGTTCCTTTCATAAAGTAGTCATGTGGATATAGTTTCGGTGGTACCCAAATGGGACTGTATTGTTTGAAGATGCCTTCCATCACACCACAAAACTCAAATAATCCAATCTAAAAGATAGCCAGTTTGGTGTAGTGGTTAAGAACAGCAGGACTCTAATCTGGAGAATGGGGTTTGATTCCCCACTCCTCCTCCACATTAAGTCAGCTGGGTGACCTTGGGTCAGTCACAGTTCTCTCAGAGCTCCCTCAGCCCCATCTACCTCACAGGGTGTCTGTTGTGGGGATAGGAAGGGAAGGCGATTGTAAGACACTCCAAGATGCCTTTGGGTAGTGAAGGGCGGGGTCTAAAACCAACTTCTTCTCTTCTTAAAAGCGTTTATAAATCACTGTGAAGTTTTGTGGCCTTTTTCCTCACTGAATATACAACTCTATGCAAGTTTGTTGATGTCAGCCAATTAACATTGATCTATAAAAAGCTAGTTTAGGAAAGACAAAAGAATTGTGACTTATAAGAACGACAAATTTTTAAACATTTCCATGGATGCTGGTGAATGAAATCAAAGGGCTGTCTTGTTCAATATTTGGATCAGTTAATATGCACTATAATTTATTATTATTTTCAGAGGAGGGCTATTCGATTTCTATGTTGAATAAAAGAAAATAAGCAGTATATCGGTCCCTCTTCAGTTTTACTAAAATGTTGCTTTCTTTACATCCATACACTACAGCATAAACAATACTGCAATACAAATTATTCTATTCTTCCTTTACCCCAACAAGCTTCTGTTTCCCTTTTGTCTGTCTACTATGATTGTAAGTTTTTGAAACAGAAAATGTCTTACATACCCCCTTCCACACACTGAAGAGGTTGTCAGCTGAATCTTCTAATCTGTAACTATAATACTAATGTAATTAAACTGTACATTTTTCACTCAATACTGCCACCCATCCTCCTCACCTCTAAGAACAGAAGAACATAAGAGAAGTCAATGTTGGATCAGGCCAATGGCCCATCTAGTCCAACACTCTGTCACACAGTGGCCAAAAATACCAGGTGCCATCAGGAGGTCCACCAGTGGGGCCAAGACAGTAGAAGCCCTCCCACTCTAACTGAATGAAAGCGTATTTTATGCTGTAAAGCAGGTTCCCAGCTAACCATATTTTTTTTACAAAATTTGAGTCCAGTGGCACCTTTAAGACCAACAAAGTTTTGTTTATCAGATTCAGTGGACCAGAACCTCCTCAACCATTACTCATAGGGAGTGAGGTGGGGGTTGTTGTCAGGGCATAAGTAATGGGTGATTATAGCTGAGATTGGATGTAAGAAAGACCTGTGAATGACAGTAAATGCCATTAAATGCCAACAATGCCCTTCAATTCTCTACACAGGACAAAAGGTCAAACCCTATGCCAAAGGATAAATGAACGCAAATATGACATCAAGACTCACAAGACTGAGAAACCTGTAGAACACTTCAGCCTTCCAGGACATTCAATGGGAGACCTCAAAACAGCTGTTTTATTGCAAAGGAACTGCTGAATTACAAATCATTACAAAACTCAGGACAATGGAACCCTCAGGACTTAACAGAGATATCGACTTATCTCATCTCACCACACATGCTAAATCACTCGGTTTTCACTTATACCCAGAAATCAAACTTTATTGGTCTTAAAGGTGCCACTGGACTCAAACTTAGTTCTCACATCTGCTGTTAACGCCTTTATTATCCGTATACCAACGTACTGCTATTTACATGTCTCACCTAATGTGCTATTCCAACCTTAGCTGTATTTATTGCTCAGTTACTTAGCCATCTTGACTCTAATTAGGGGGCAACTACCCCCAACCTATATGTAATATTTGAGGAAATCTGTTTCAATGAATCTGAAGGATTGTACATACTACGTCTCTCAGTTCTCGCTTGTACCCAGAATTTACTTTTATTTGTCTGGTAGGTGCCACTGGACTCAAACCTTGTTTCCACATCTGTTTATTAACTCTTGTATTTGTATGCTAATTTACTGCCACTCTCAGCTATAATCACCCAGGACTTATGCATCTTGACTCCAAATGGCCCTTCCTGACAACCACCCCAACCCACCTCCTATAAGTAATGGTTGAGGAGGTTCTGTTCCACTCTGAGGAAGTGCGCTTGCACAAAAAAGGCTTATACTGTGAATAAATCTTTGTTGGTCTTAAAGATGCCACTGGACTCAGTTTCTGTTCTGCTGCTTCAGACCAACACGGGTATCCCACCTGAATCCATATTTTCTTACTGTAGTGTTTCATAATTCCTTATGATGCTGGGCATCATGAGGAAGACGCAACAGGCAAAGGGGGAAAGGATATCCCTGACAGTTTGTCTTCACAACACTACTGCACACTTTTGAATCCGCAGCATCCTCAACCAGTTTAATGTCCACTTTACACAAACAAGCCAAAAGCCAACCTTTCTTTGCACCACCTTCCTGTTAAGTAAGAAACTTCCTCCAACAGGAAGCAGGATCCCATCTATTCCTATCAACAAAACCACCAGGTTATCAGCTTTGTCACCGGTGATAGGAAGCCAGATTCCAGTCCCAGACAGAAGAACCTGATTTTAGATTAAGCAGACAGGCTTTGCAGTAAAAGCCTTTGTAGAGGAGCCAAAAGCTATATCAAAGTCATGTATAAGAAAGAAAATAAGTTGCTTTTTTATAGCTCCTTTCAAGATTACCAGTTGTGTTATATGCAGTGCACAAGAAGATTATATCATATTTCATTTTATTAAACTGAATACTTTAGAAGCAAACATAAGGTAATTTCAAAGTTGTGCGACCATGGAAAGAAAGAAAAAACCACAACACTAAGAACCAGTTCTTTTGTTATTTATTCCTCTGATGACACACAATTCTAAATATAATTTTAGCCTTACACTTGAGATTTACTTTATGAGGGTCAAACTAAATGTGATGGTGTCCTCGTGACCACCACAAGAACACTCCTGCCATTTTAAAGACATTTTAAAATGCTGCGAGGGCCAAAACCTGAATGGGCCCACAGCACAGCACTCGTTTCCCCCCCCCCCAATGCCTTTTCAAGTGTTTGAAACACCATTAGGATGCAATCCAGCGGAGAAATTCCCTACTCAACCCACAGTGAAATGAACGAGATCTGTGCAAGAGCACCAGAACTCTTACATGACTACATTCACTTCAAGAGTTCTGGATAAATTTCTTGGGATGGATTCCTTTATGTCCTCATAATAAGTTTTACGAATAGTATTCCTATTACAGATGGGGAACTCGGGATGAAACACAGGTCTGAGTCCATGGACTGAATCTATTTATTTATTTCATTTATATCATCCTTCTCCCAAACGGGGACCTAAAGCAGTTACACTGTTCTCCTCACCTCTATTTTATTCACACACCGACCTTGCAGGGTAGATTAGACTGAAAGCATGTGACTGACCCAAAGTAACTCAGCAAGCCTCCATGGCAGAGTGGGGGTTCAAACGTTCCAACCACCATAACTCTCTAGGTCTCCAGTCAGAGCCCAACAAAATTTGAAAAAGGATAAAGTCATATTACTAATTTCTTTCTCCTTTTTTGCAAATTTTATTAATATTACTAATTTAATGAAAAGTACCTTTTATAGAGCTTAATATGCCTAAGCAATTTAAGAAACAAATCAAAACTATGCTTCTTGTGAAAGTGAGCCCTGAATGCCACAGGAAAGTAAGGTCTTTTCAACCAACCAATCAACATGCACCCTTAAAATGCATTTTGCTAACAGTGCATTAAAGTTACAATGCATACTGAAAGGGAGAGAAAAAAGAGCAACTTATATTTTCTCCAAGTAACATACTGCTGTTTGAGAACTGGGAAACTGCAATATTCCTGCAACAGAAGTGCTACCTGAAAGAAGATATCTGAATGCCTATTTCAAAGGAACTGTGTATGTATACACACACACACAGAGAGAATTTTTTTAAAGATTAGTTTACTTGGCAAGTCCCTTAAGAACTCAACTCCTGATTTAAAGGCTATGTTCCTATGAGCATTATTCTGGTGGGTACAGAGCTCACATGTTTCTTATACACCTAAACATATTTTCTGCAAGGAAGATTTTTGTTCAATAAAGTCATGTGAGGATATTCCAGTTCTCCACTGCTTAACTTTCTAGATAGAAAACACTGAATCTCTCCCTTTATTATGAACAGAAGAATCATGTAAAGGTGCAAATGGAATATCCTCACATGACTTCAGGAATAAAGTTCAGGAATAAAGATCTGTATTACTCTTTTACAGAGAAAAATGCAAGCATCAGGGCCTTGTTAAAACTGATTCTGGACTGGATCCAGCCAGCTTTTTTGGCTCAATCTTAGACAATTCCCCTCCTTATTACAGCCCTGCCGCACCCTATATGGCTTTTGTCCACACAGATCCCATGATCCCAAACATAGCCAAACACTGACGGTCAAAGGGTACCCCTTCCTCACATTTTCACCACTTTTTTAAAAAGCAGTGGGATCCAACCCATTAGCTATTCATATAAACATGGACAAAGTTAACAAAGTATCCTAAAATTCTTTACATTTCTTTCCAGTTCTATTACCAGTTAAAACTTGCATCTTCAAAGTCCTTTTCATGTGTGGAATACATAGGTCCAGATATAAATCTCAATAAAAACTAGTTCTATGAGGGAAAGACATTCATCCCAACATATATTCTATGAGAAGTATCTTTGAAGTCCTACATGTGTTTGGCGCTCCTTTATTAAAAGTCAGCGAGATTTAGAATTGGAACAATGCTGTGCAAAACAGTTCATCTTTGTTGAAACCCTCTTAAAAGGAAAAAAGATGATAGTGGCAGATATGTTTTTTAAGTCATGAGAGCATAAATTTTGTTATATAGGTCTTTCAAATGTTGTTCTCATCTTTTCACTTCAAATGTTTTAAGTGGTAAAGCAGAAAGGAAACAGCAACATCTGTTAACAGTAAATTGTGATGATGGCAACAACAAAGGCTCTTTAAAGGACTTTACTACCACTAACAAATTCTTTCAAAGCAACAAAATCTGAAGGAAAGTAAAATGGGAAACTTGTGGAAAATCTTGAAAAATATCCCGGAAACGGTATTAATCCATCACACTGATCTCTGATATTTCCCCTCTACTCCTAATGTGGAAACAGATACCTTCAATACATTTATCTTCATATTTCAAGGGAGCAACCACACACCTTGAAGTAAGTAGAGAATACCAGTCATTAATTTCCCCCCAGGAGCATGAAAATACTGGCCTTGCAATTTCAGCTGACATACTTTCAACGCTGCTTGTTGTGACCTGAGGCCTAGTCAGCCCTATTCCTCCAACGTTAGCTGTTTTATGTTTAGGTATCCTTTACACATGACCACCACAGCAAAATGTTCTTAAGCATGCAAAAAGGATATATGAGAGTGTAGATTCAGGTGGGTAGTCATTAGTCTGAAGCAAAAGAACAAAATTTGAGTTCAGTGGCACATTTAAAATCAACAAAGTTTCATTCAAGGTATAAGCTTATATTAAAGGTGCCATGAACTCGATTTTTTTTTCTGACAGAGACTGTGTGTAAGAGTGAGAAAACACCAAAAACAGCCCCACAGTCCCAATCAGAATTTGCTCAGCCCTGCCTTTTCTTTGCTTGCTAAGCCAAGCCATTACTACTCTTTCAAACAGCACGTACATAAAAAGCTAACGAGTTAAAAAGCAGCTAAGTTCTACCACTCCTCCTGACAATACCTGAAGGAAAACAAAACACAACCACGCTACTGTAAAACTGATGTAATCCAGAACAAGCAAGCCTATGTTAGCAAGAACACAAACTTGGACGTGGGAAGGGGGAGGGAAAAGAGGAGCCACCCAGAAGATGACCATAAAGTTATGGTTTCTAGTGGCCATGTAGTCCTTTCTGCTTGGGACGGACTGGTGAGGCGGCGCTTGAGGGAGGAGATGTGGGCTTTGAGGAGAAGGGGAGGCAGCTCTCAGTGTCAGAGCTTTCTCAGAGCTGTACAGGAAACGAGAAGTCAAACAAAGGGCCACTCTGTATTCTGTACTACAGACACCCTTCAATCGCCGGAGCCGAGAAGTTACAAACTCCTTACTACACCCTAAAAAACAGAAAGTGATCTCATCGACACACACACAATAGAATATCCCCATCCTACGATCCAGTCACTGATACAATAAGTCTGTCCTCCAGGTGTGAATTAATACATCTTTTCAAGAGATCAAAACCAGCCACCCGTGAAAGCTTTCATTGACTACAACAGCATTAAACAATGCACCCCTCACACAGTTACATTAATTCCGATCAACTATTTCAGTTGCATAATGCACACGAGCACGGGGGAGGGGGAAGAAATCAACATGCCAAACCACAAAGGTTGCATTTTTTTTCTTTTTAAAAAACACGCCAAAACCCACCACGTTTACAACGCTTTCCCACTTCCAAAGGCACAACGCGGTTAAGGCAATAGCGAAAAAGGGGCCCTGAAACAAAAAGCAGGAAACCGCACTGCAACATGAATCCAAGTTACCTTCATACTGGCAGAGGATGCCAATATTGTTGTTCATCTTGTCCAAGTACTGGTAGTTCAACAGGTCCATCTTCATAAATAGCATTTAGCGGGCTAGCAAAGAAGACCAGCTTGCTTGCTGCCGCCCCTCGAAACAGCGACAAGAACGCGGGGAAATGCTGGCGAGTAGCTCCCGGCTCCTTCCCGAGCCCCACAAGCTCAAGGCCCAGCCTCCGAGTAATCAAAACAAAGTATATTGAAAGC
>NW_015172010.1:313993-349280 GCF_001447785.1 Gekko japonicus
GGGGGGGGGGGGAGAGAACGACAACGATTTCCTAGCACAAAGACATGCTAATTCTCCTCACAGCCCGCTGCAAGTTAACTGCACTGACATGCAGGCTATGCTTGGTATGACTCCTATGTAAACTAGCTTCCTCTTTCTAGCCGACAGTGATGACTGAGCATGCTCAGTGAATCCCTGGAGCTCTTCAAATGTCAGGGATATTTTCTGCACAAGATCAGGCTCTAAATGTATTGAGAGTTTGAATGCAAGTCAGAAAAGGGGGAGGAGGAGTTGGAGACTATTCAGAAGAGGCCATGTCAGCTTCTGCCCTTACAGGAAGCGCAGCTGCCACTGCAGAACTACGAGCGGAGAGAAACAAGGGAGGGGAAAGAAAGAAGGAGGAGCTCTGGGTAACACGTTAGTAAACTCCATTTACAGAAGGTTCCCCCCCTACACACACACACACACGTGAAAGGAATTTTTAAAACGTATCATGCTTAAATCAGTTTTTTGCTTTAAAGGTTCCCCACTTGCTTGTTTTTATACGCCATATAAACTCCTTCTGTTTAATTTCCAAGCTGTAACTCCAAGTTAATGGCATTTCAAGTAATATGTTATTTCTAAAAGAATAGCGTATTTGTTAAAGAACTACTTTAATGGATTTTTATACAAGAGCTAGCCACTATAATAATCTGAGGCAGAGAGGGAGCAAATGATTGTTTTATGGTTTAATCAGTAAATTAGTACATTTGAAATATTTATAGGACCTTAATAGTTGGAAAAAATCTATAAAAGTGGCATTTTACTATCTGGGAATTTTACTGTTTAAGCCTTCACCATCTTGAGAGAAACAAAGGGGATTTATCTGTCCACTGTTCTCATTTCAGGATGTGGCTTGTTTTACTGAACATCAAATCTCAATCCAAAAAGTTCTTGCTTGTTTATACAGATGCATGTGAATCATCCCCAAGAGGTAGAACATCTGTAATCAGCACCATTATATGAATCTTGGGTCAATGGAAATCAATCTGTTGCTCCCCTGTGGAGGATCACTGCCTAAAACCCTATTTGCTTTACTAAAAGTAAATGTAGCAGGAGAAAGAGGAAACGCCAAGAATTCATAGATCTAATACTTTGGCAATAATTTCCTCTCTATTTTTAAGTGCTCTGTCCAGGGCCGGCTCACCCACTAGGCAAACTAGGCATTTACCTAGAGCGTGGGCCGGCCCTTCCCTCCCACAGTCCCACTCTCTCTCGCACCCACCAGTGCGCGCTTAGGGCACTTAAGACAGCCGGACCCTCTAAGGCGGGAGAGGGTGTGTGCCCTGGCCAGCTGGCAGTTGGGAAACAATAGACAAGGGTGCAGGAGTGTGGGCGGATGTGGCGGGGAGTGGGGCGGCAAAGCAGCCTGGTGCGCAGACTCCCTCCTCCCTTTCATGCGCTATTTCCCGCCCAGGGGCGAAGGAGGGGGCAGGTCTAACAGGACAGGCGAGAGGAGGGGGTGGGCAAATACCTGGAGAAGTGTTGGCGGCGCCGGCATTCCACGGCCAAACGCTGCCGGCTGGCGAAGGGGCATGGCTTATGTGAAAGTAGCCTTTCTTCCTCCCCCTTTGGATCTATTTCTCCAAAGGCATCGAGGAGCCGAATGGGAAGGGTCGCGTCAGCCTGGAAGGATGCAGGTAAAGAGATGGAAGGGCCATCGGGGGGGAAGACCTGCGTGGGGGGAGACGTAACGAAGCAAAAGATCCGGCAGGCGGTCTGCTGCAGCTCCCCTCCCCAGTCCCCTGCCTACACTCTCAGGAGTGAACTTTACAGAGTCTATAATTGGGGAATGCCCCTCCCGAAAGCCAAGGTGAGATTTTCTCCACCTCAGAGGCTGGAGAAGTGACCCCAGAACCCTCCTCCCCTCCCAAGGCTGGTCTTACAGCCCCGTCAGGCTCCTTCTCTCCAGGCCCTGCCTGGTTGGCAACCCCCATAATTGATGGGCGCGCAAGCGGGGCAGGCGGGCAGAAGGTAGCCCCGCCTAGGGCGCAAAAAAGCCTGGAGCCGGCCCTGGCTCTGTCAGACAGTACAACAAAATACTTTAAGTGAGAGCCACAGTCATTGTTCAGTCAGCTGAACAAGGGCTGCCGCTTGAGGCTGCCACCCCCGCCTGTTGTCTCCCTGTTGCTGTTTCGCCTCTCATGCGCCCACCCAATTTTAGAGTTTCTCCAAGAAGGCTTCTCCCCCCCCTCCCGGAATTCTCAAACTGCCATGTCCTCTTTTACCAGGGGTGGGGGAGTAGAGATCCTTAGAGAAGAAAAATGATTGGAGAATGTGTAGATTTTTAATTTATAAATGAGAAAACTAGGTTCAACCTAGAAATTAAGTGTACAGATGTGAAATGGAAAAGATAGGATAGCAGAAAGTAACTATCCCATAGCACCCGGAATATCAGAGTAAGACAGATAAAACAGGTGCTGCAAGCATTTGCTTGGAGGAAGCAGACATGAGTGCCTTATGAGTGCTTTCCTGGCTCATTTTGTGTTCACGCACCTTCTTGAGGAGCTTAGGAAAAAGAGTGTTTCACTTCATTTGGTCAGGTCCCTCTCTGTCCAGTTTCATTACTTCTGACCATGCCCACTAGTGTCCTTGTTTCAACTGCATTAAGGCATTGTAGAGGCTGGTATGTGCTGTGCAGCACTGATGCCTGCCTTTGTACAAAAAACCCTGTCCTAGTTTTGAGGGTGGCACAAGCTATGACATTGTTTAAGAATCACAGAGTTGGAGGAGAGATTAAGAAGTGATATAACAGCAGTTTACAAAAGGTCTAAAAGAAGAGCAGCTAGTTATCAGGGCCCTTGAGAGAGAAAAAAGAAGTAATCCTCTAGATCAGGGGCGTCAAACATACAGCCCATGTGCCGGATCCGGCCCCTGCAGGGCATCTATCCGGCCCACCAGCAACTGGCTCTCTACTGTTTCCTGCTTCCAGCATTGGAGCTGGCTTTTACCCATTGTCTCCTATTTCCTGCTTCACAGAGGAGAGAAAGAAAGCCAAGTCTCCCTTCCCTCAACTGGCTCCTCCCCCTCCTCCTGCTCTTCTGGGGAGGGGGGGGGAGAGAGAGAGAGAGAGAGAGAGAGAGAGAGAGATGGAGTCCTATGGCACTTCTAAGAAACTTTTATGTGCAAGCACATGTCTTCCAAGGGGGAGAAGAGCCAGAGAGAGAGAGAGAGAGAAAGAAAGAAAGAAAGAAACGGAGTCCCATGGCACTTGGAGATATCTCCCTTTCCAGTTCTAACAGATTGAGGGGGGGGAGAAACCTAACAGCACAGCTTGCATTCTTTATTAGTGAAATGAAGCAAGAGTCCAGTAGCACCTTAACAACTAACAACATTTGTGGCAGGGCATGAGTTCACTTCTTCAGATACAGCTAGAATGTGAGTCCGTCTATCCTTACATATTGGAGAGTAAAGTGATTTCAGACGCCAAGTGACAATAGCAGGCATTTGGTAATGAGAGAAGAAACCTAGATCTCAATTCAGTCCAGAAAGATGCATCTAATAGCAGTAGAAAGAGTAAGAGTCCAGTAGCACCTTAAAGACTAACAAAATTTGTGGTAGGGTATGTGCTTTCGTAAGTCACTGCTCACTTCTTTAGACTTATTTCCATTCTTTGCATCCTCCTGGACTGAATCCTCCTGGACCAGACTGAAACCTAGGTTTCCTGTCTCATTACCAATGAGGTACACCACAGGTACTACCCCTCTGCATATCACACCTAATCGAATTATGCCTGCTATTGTCATTCAGCATCTGCAATCATCTTTATAAAGTGTATATTTCCAGTACCTCATATTACATTTTATGGCACACATGGCCTGGCCTGACAAAGTGGCATTTATGTCAGACCCAGTTCTGCTAACAAATGAGTTCGACACGGCTGCTCTAGATGTAGCAAGGTAATTTTACTCGGCTATCAGGGAATGCATGCTAATTGTAAGAAACAATTCAGCAATAAAGCAAGTTCCTAGGTAGCTGAAATATTCTTCCTTTGAAGTGTTTTATTTTTTCAGAGGACACTGTACAAGAACCTACAGGAGATGGTATCATGTCTACAGGCTTGAAACAGACAATCTTCTAAGCAGATGGTAAGGCTTTGATCCTGGATGAAAAGTGGTAAAAATGTTAAATGTGGATACAATGACATTTAACACATAATTTTTCAAAGAGGTAGAAATTTACAGGCAGTGCGTAAGCACCTGGCTTTTTCTTCTTTCTCAGAAAAGAGAATTACACACACCCAGCACATATAATGCTGCTTTTTAATTCCCCAGTTTTACAACATTTTTCTGTCTTTAGATACCTATGGTGATAAGTCTTCCATTTATATTTTTTCCTTTAAATTAATGGGCACGGGTATGTAGTGCCATAGGATTGGCCATGCTACTGCTGTATTGGGGCTACACTAGTGTTGTGTTAAGACTATGCAATCCCTACATGAAGCAATGCTGGTAGAAAGCGACCCTCACAGTGTCGCTGGCAACTCCCCTTACAGCTATCAATCACAAGACTGACCACTTAAAGAGGCATCTCCCTAGCACCTGTGAAGGGAAGGCATCGGTCACTGTACAACAAGCACGTTACATTATGACAACTCCACCTAACCAATCTCACAACCCCTCCTACACCCAGGCACATTGCCAGACAGAGCCTGCAGCAACTTCCTTCTCAAAAGCCTCCATGGCCCAGTAGTTGTGGGAACAACAGCAACAGACACTTCTTTAACCACAACCACCAGAGCTGCTTTCAGGCCAAGGGCTCAGATCACCCAGCAGTCCAAACCGGGCTGCTGCTGCAAAAAAAAATCCCTTAGGGGCTGAGCCAGGATGGAACAGGAAAGAAAGAAGAATGATTAGCTCATCCCATAGCCCAGTAGACAGGAAGCCTGCATGCAGAATCCATAGCCACGGATACCACACAGGACAAGGGTTCAAATCCTCAATAGATGGCACAAAATGTTTATAACAGTGCACACAATAGGTATTCTGGTATCTGTTGCCGCTTTTACTGAACAGTGTTGTTGTATTGAGTCCTGACAGCATCACAGAAATATGAGGATGCCAAACTTGTGTCCATGGAGGGCTTCTGTTTCTCTGGAAGCTGCTTGGTACAAAGTACCATGCGGAGCCTCCACCCATACTTAGTATTTCTGCACCTGTTACATTCCCATCTGCCATATATTTCTGTGAGGCACAGAATCCCACAGAAGCAAAAATTAACAACCCAACACAGGAACAGCTGTTAATTATTACTACTGCCACTGTAGACCTTGACTGTGGTCTTCCTGCTACAGCAGGGCACCTATACAAGAATCTGAGAGGAGATGAGGTTCATTGGTGCTGGGGCGGGGGCAACAGTGGAAGGGCTTCTAGTGTCCTCCTGATGGCACCTGGTATTTTTTGGCCACTGTGTGACAGAGTGTTGGACTGGATGGGCCATTGGCCTGATCCAACATTGGCTTCTCTTATGTTTTTATTCGTCTGCCACTGCCAGTCCTATTTTTTTTTTGTTGCTGATGTTTCTACAAAGCAATATATTTTAAGGCCTATCACCCAAATTCCCATTTGAATACTCCATTTAGCAGCCATGAAGACAAGAGTGAAATACCACCCCCTTCAATGATTTTGCATGTATCTCCTTGGAGCTTGTGTATTGTTCATGGTGTGCCAGAAGACTGATTCCTGAGTTAGTCCATCCTATCCTCAGATATGGTTGTAGAGACCAATGGGGAAGAGGTGGGAAAAAAACAGTATTCATAGACTCAGGTGGGAGGGTTTTTAGATTGATGCCAGTGCTTGGCAGGCATAACATTACACTCATCAGAGCCTGGAAGTGTTCCTTGATCAAGCTTAGGATCTGAACTAAGTCCCACTCCTCCCTGTACCACACCCAACCCTCCAATTTTTCTCATTATCCTGGCTGTATCTCACTGGCACTGGGGATACACACCACCCAATGCAATTCTGACAGCCCTTCTCATTCCACCAACCTACAGAATTTAGTGCGAATCTTCCCACTGAGCAGGCATCACTCCAGAACATACTTTAAACACCTATTCATTCAACCTAACCTCTTGTCATCTGAGCATAGAAGTACTATTACATTGTTTATTCAAGACATTTGTATCCTCTGTTCCCAAACAAATGTTCATGAGGCAGTTTACCCAGGAATTAATACAATAAAAGAATTAGCATAATCCTTTTTTTAAAAAAACACTTGCACCAATCTTTTCCTTCCAGCTGCCTACATTTTTTGTTTTCAATGCTTTGTCTTGTTTTGCACTTTAAAAAGTTGCTCAAACTTTTATTTTCAGCTCTACATAAACTGCTAAAATCAGTCACTTTTGATGTACTTAGTAAGCTTTTGTTCAAACTGAAATAGCATTGAAAGAAATTAAGTAAAACATTCACTTACCCACCCCCATTTATGGACATGTGTGAGTGCACACATATGAACACCAATAAAATGTTATTGCAAAAAAGGTTATAAATTCCCTGCAAGAGCTATGCTTCACTTTATGAAAAAAACTTTGTTTTTCCAAAGAATAAATGCCCACTGGTCTTATAAAACAATATAGTAGGAATGTATTCCGTAGGCAGTGAGCTCAAATGGAAATTTTATCAGTGGTAAGTAGGGCTGCCAGCCATTGGCAGGCACCAGGGGGACATGGGGGAGGCAACACTGTCATACATGAGAGGAAGTCACTTTCAAGGGAAACCAGAAGTGATGTCGTATCACTCTAGGTATTGCTGGAAACTCTTACGCTTTCATCATAAGAACATAAGAGAAGCCATGTTGGATGAGGCCAATGGCCCATCTAGTCCAACACTGTCACACAGTGGGCAAAAATACCAGGTGCCATCAGGAGTTCCAGCAGTGAGGCCAGGACACTAGAAGCTCTCCCACTGTTGGCCCTCCCAGGCACCAAGAATACAGAACATCACTTGCCCCAGAGTCCCTATCCATACCTTGTGGCTAATAGCCACTGATGGATCTCTGCTCCATATATTTATCTGATTCCCTTGAAGCCATCCATGCTTGTAGCCGCCACCACCTCCTGTGGCAGTGAATTCCCATGTGTTAATCACTCTTTGGGTGAAGAAGTACTTCCTTTTATCTGTATTAACCCAACTGCTCAGCAATTTCATTGAGTGCCCATGAGTTCTTGTATTGTGAGAAAGGGAGAAAAGTACTTCTTTCTCTACCTGCTCTATCTCATGCATAATCTTATAAACCTCAATCATGTCACCCGTCAGCCGTCGTTTCTTCAAGCTAAAGAGCCCTAAGCGCTTTAACCTTTCTTCATAGGGAAAGTGTTCCAACCCTTTTATCATTCTACTTGCCCTTTCTTTTCCGCACTTTTTCCAATGCTATAATATCCTTTTTGAGGTGTGGTGACCAGAACTGTACACTGTATTCCAAATGAGGTCACACCATTGATTTATATAGGGGCATTATGATACTGGCTGATTTATTTTCAATTCTCTTCCTAATAATCCCCAACATAACATTAGCCTTTTTATTGCAGTCGCACACTGTCTCGACATTTTCAGTGAGTTATCTAATACAACTTCAAGATCTCTCTCTTGGTCAGTCTCTGCCAGTTTGGACCCTGTCAACATGTATTTATAGTTAGGATTTTTGGCTTCAATGTATATCATTTTGCACTTGGCCACACTGAACCCCATTTGTCACGTTGACGCCCCCTCGCCCATCCTCAACAGATCCCTTTGGCATGCCTCACAATCCTCCCTGGTTCTCACCACCCTGAACAACTTTGTGTCATCCGCAAATTTAGCCACTTCACTGCTCACTCCCAACTCCAAACCATTAATAAACAAGTTAAAAAGCATCGGACTGAGCGGTAGCCTACTGCTTACCACTCTCCACTGAGAAAATTTCCCTTTTATACTCTCTCTGTTTCCTATTAATTAGCCAGTTTTTGATCCACAAAAACATAAGAATCTCTGTTGATTCATAGAGTGACGGGACGTCATGTCCATGTTTCCCCTGGGAGTGACAGCACATTCCAACAGCAACATTGTTTTTTTCTCTCCTGCCACTTGAAGGAATGGCGGCAAAAAGCAGAGGTTCCCTGAGGAGACCTGCTGTTGTCATCACAGAAAATGTGCTGTATGTAACAAAAGCAAACATCAGCCTTTAGCTGAACTAAGCCTTAGCATTAATTGTTTCACTTGTTCATGTTAGGCTTTACTGAATACTTCATATGGTATATTCATATGGTGCTTTGATACCACTGCACCTTTTCCAACACTTTAAGTGCTGGGTACCTTAAAGACTAATAGATTTACCGTGGCATTAACTCGTTTCATCAGATGCACAGTATAATCTATAATAGGCCTGACGACGATGATGATGAAGACAATAACAACAACAGGCAAAGAGGTATTTGGGTATGTGTACATAAAGGTAAAACCTTCCCTTGCTCGAAAGCCAGTTGAATCCGACTCTAGAGTTGCGGTGCTCATCTCTGTTTCCAAGCCGAAGAGCCAGCGCTGTCTGAAGACGTTTCCGTGGTCATGTGGCCAGCATGACTAAACACCAAGGCGCATGGAACGCTGTTACCTTCCCACCGAAGTGGTACCTATTTATCTACTTGCAATTTCTTGCTTTCGAACTGCTAGGTTGGCAGGAGCTGGAACCAGAGACTCACTCCATCATGCGGCACTCGGGTCTCAAACTGACGAACTACTAACCTTCCGGCCTGCAGTTCAGCGTCTTAACCACATGAGCCACTGCAGCTCCTATGTGTACATACATGGGGTCTATTCAAAGGGGGTGTCTCTCATGCTCACGTTAGCTTTAACTTACATTGTAAATAGTTCATTCCATGAAAGCTTATGCCACAGTCTTTATGGTAACACAAAACAGATATTTTGATCCAACAAAACACACAGTATTCTCCAAGAATTAGAAAGCAACATTTTTCCAAGTACATTGTTAGCACAACACTGTCCTCTACAGGGAAACATGAAAACTGCACGTTCTTCAATTTCACAGAAGTGCTGAATCACATACTATTTCAAAAATGGCAAAGTGGTTTTATTCATTTTAAGAATTGCTAGCAACATTCAGAGTTTTGCAAGTGCTTCAAGTTTTCACTAACTACTGATTCCAAACAGCAACAATTTTATTATCCCTGCACTAATGGAAAGCCTGCCAAATCCAAGACAAACTACTTGGAGCAGTCTTTTAAAATGCACTTACATTTTATCTGTGCCAGTACTGAGTCATACCCGCCAGCATTTCACAGATGAAAACAGGGATACTCCTATGTATGAATGGATAGAACCAGGAACAAAGCCTGGCAGCCCAGTGGCACAGCCTGGAAACCAAATGGGAGTCAAACACAATCTAGATTAAAATGTGCCAGAAGCAAAAAATAAAAGTGTATACAACTAATGACAAAAGCAGTATGGCAAGCCACAAGCTACATAGCAAGACAGTTTTCCAAGTACAATGGGTCCAATGTTTTCTCACTGGTATAAAGATTCAATGTACTATAGGGTTGCCAGACTCCCACCGGGGTGCTTCCCAGCCACGGAACAGCTGGCCAGCGGGGGGGGGGATCCTGCCCCCCACAGCCTTTCCTTAGTCAGTGTGGTTCTGTTCCTCCTTCAGGCCTGACCATGTGTTGCCATGAGCTTGTTTTGCGAAGCAGAGAGGGAGCTCTGTTCTAGTGTTAGTCCAGAGAGCCAGGCTGTTACATGAGGTGTTAAGGTGTAGAAGCCCACCCTTTCCTTCCCCAGGTTTGCTGTCCTCCCAGTGTCTGAACCATGCTTCCAATCAAAGTAAAGACAGTACTAACCTTGGCAGCTTCATGTGTTCAATGTGGTTGCCATGCAATTCTTTTGTAAGTCTTTTGCAAAGAGAGGAGGAAGGTATTTTGAGTTGCCAGGCCCTCAATGGGGGTGGGGGAACTCCCAGACCAGGGCCTCTCCACCTGCCACCAATCAGCTGGCGGCGGGGGGGGGGGACTTACCCAGTAGCAAAAGCAGGTCTAGGCTGGCACTGCAGGCAATGCAGCAATGTCACTTACACCATGCACCAGAAATGACATCATCATGTCGCTGCCAATGCAGGGGTGCTCTGGTATTTGGGCAAAACTATGGTTAAAAACAACTGCCACAATAGAGTTTTTGCCCAGATACGAAGAGTGTTCCCATGGCAGTGTCATGATGGCATGCACCAGAAGTAACATTGCTGGTCCAGGCCTCCTTTTGCTCCTGGTAAATCCCCCCCCCCACAAACCGGGTGCCAGTGGGTCACCTGGCAACCCTACTGGCTCCACTTCCTACAGCAAGCCATTTGGGGTGGCATTCAGTGCTGCCTCTCCCAATTTCAAAGGTGTCTGCAGACTCAGAAAGGCCGGGAATCCCTGAATACTGGCATGCCTTCCACACAGGTTTAAATCCCAGCAAATTATAACCAGAGAATACATAATCTGTTCCCCTCCAGCAAAATCTGTTGTTCCCTTTACCTCTTTCCTTCTAGCAAGTCATCACGAACACAGGGAGGGGGAGGGCCCTCCCCCCAGCCCTTTTCTCCTCTTTGTTACAGACAGTCTTTCTATTCTCTCCTCCCCTCTTCTGGCTGAATTTTTGCCAAGTATCGTACAGAAGTCTGCTTTGAATACAAAGGCCACATCTGAGAAAACAGTAACAGAATAGTAACTTCTGGAGCTGTACTGAATACCTTTCTTTAATTATTGAAATGCAATCTCTTCTCTGTTTCTTATTTATTTATTATTATTTATTTAATTCGATTTGTATCCCGCCCTCCCTGCCGAGGCAGACTCAGGGCGGCTGACATTAAAAAATTAAAATATATTAAAACACAGATGTATTAATACAATGCAATGTCATAAAAATCACACATAACAAGTCACAAATACAGATAAAGTGCTGGTGGCGGTAACATCCCGATAGGCCATGGCCCATGATAAAATTATAATGAAGTATGGCCACCGTCAGTGTCCAATATTTAACAGCTGTTGGTGTTAACATAGAGGGCCTTGACAGGTCAGTTGTTATTACGTAGCGGCTCCTAATCGAAGGCCTGGTGGAAGAGCTACGTTTTACAGGCCCTGTGGAACTGCAGAACTGTCTTTGTGATATCTCTGTAGTCTTGCATATAAGTAACTACATGCCTAGATGAAAGGACTGTGGTTCAATGGTAAAACACACACTTTGCATAAAAGTTTATTCCTGGTAACTCTAGTTAACAGGTGCTGGAAAAGTCATTGTTAGTTATAAACAATACTGGACTAGAGGAACCAATCACCTGACTCAATATAAAGCAGCTTCATATGCTGGGGTATTTGACTTGCACCCTCATTTTGCTAAGTACACAAAGATTATGTTTAGAAGGTTATCGATTTATCTACAATACAACAAAGTCTGAGTCCAGTGGCACCTTGTAAGACCAACAAAGTTTAATAAGTTTTCATGTGCATGCACACTTCATGTAGTGTGTTGGAAAGGGATGTCTTTTAAAGACCACTAACCAGTAAGCATTACAGAAAGGAATAATGCTAGGCTGACTGATATCTTAAGGCCTTATTTTGAAGACTATGTAGGTTGTGATGCAACATCCAGGAATAACACCATAGCCTTGGTTTTCTTAAGTCTTTTCAATTAACAAGCTGGATTCTGGGTGACTAGAAAAAAAGTAGCAACCTTCATATTATAGCTAATACACTTTTTCCAGTTTGTTCCATGGCCACATAAAAGGAAGGCCAATAACATACTGAAATGGCAGCCTCAGATTATCCCGATCTATAGACTGGATCTAAGAGGTTGAGCCATTCTTTTTACTTGTTCAAAACAACAGCCAAGGACTTCACTTGGAAAAGGCAGGTTTGAAGAATCGCCTACAAAATGTACTGACAAGGCTCCAAGGTTCTGTTAAGAGGAGTTACGATGTGACTCAGAGTGAAGCTCAGAGTGACTAGAAATGTACAAGGGTCAGAGACAATAACGGAATCATCAGAAGATCTTATGATAACCTTGTCGGTTTATTTGAAGTCACAAGGGATCAAAACAGGGATATAGCAATGATCTTTTCAAAACTCATGGTCAGACTCCATGGATTTGTCAAGGAAGTCTACCAATGCTTTCCCACAGAGGTCTATATCTGAATGACCAGTTATGGTGGGTTTGTTTAGTAAGCTTCAAATGATTGTGCACTATGTGTACTTCAAACAGCAGTGATGACCATCAGTGGGACCTTAGTTCTGCAATCACAGCTTCCAAAATTATACTGGCTGCATCATAGGCATGGAGAGGGGGAAGAAACACCCCCCCCCAGCAAACCCAATGGACAATATCTAATGACACTAAAATACTAAGTTAAACTTTCTACACAAAAAATGAGAAAGGAGAAGTGAAAGGCAATGCTAAAACTTGTTGTGAAGGACCACAGTCCAAGGAGAACATTCTCAGTATGGCTAATAACACTGCACTCAGGAGCCCTGCGAAACATCAGTCCATCTTCTTGAGACATGCATAAAAAGATGTCTTCTTGATGGCAATACCCAGGTCTCATTTCAAGACCAGAAACTATAAAAGTCCACAAAGAAAAAGTACCCAACATAAAACTGTTAAAGATTTTCCAATTCTACTAAAAAAAAACCTCCATAAAGAGGGCCTACCTATCCAAAATATTCCTAGCCATGCTTCAGTTTAACCTCCATATTCCAAAACACTACACCTTTATTCATGACGTTAGAGATCCAAAACTAGTGCTGCCTGGTCTTATTTGTTTTAAATCTTTATCCCACTCACAAAAAATGCACTGACATTCTATCTAACTTATTACAGAAAAGAATACTGAGGATACGTATCAGATTCACTAGTCTTCTTCCACCTCTAACTCCCAAATGCTGCTTCTACCCATTTTTAAAATTTTATTTATTCTGCTTCTGCTTGTGGTAAGCAATGGTGTTAGGAAGGAACAAATGTACAGAACCTTGCAGACAAGTTTCCAAAGAAAACGAAAGCACATATGAAGTTTGGGTGCACTGATACACCCCAATGATTCTCTGACAGGAATCCTTAGGAAAACTGGCATATGACAGAAACATCCTGTAACAGAAGATTCTCTGTCAGAAGAAACAAATCTATTACCAATATTAGACTAGCACAAAAAAAGTTTACAATATCTAGCTTAGCAGTATCATTCACAATACTACCTATTCTGCAGATGGTAAAATGAAGAAATGTAATTGCTACGGAATGGCCTGAGGAAGCAATTTCCTAGCACATCATCTCTTGCGTAATACCACACCCTCTCCATTTAATGTTATTTAGTCATTCTCAAGTGCGTTCACACAGAACCTGTCAGACCTGTTGAACTTCTATGCAGTGAAAATGCCTAAAGACATTGTGTAGAGTACCTCTTTACAACGGTGTTACTACATGTCTGTCTACGTAATTAAAGGTGGTGCTACTGAGATGCAAGAGTAGACAAGTGCTCCCCCCCCCAATTATTTTCCCCTCCTTTGCTCTCCGGCACAGCAAATTGTGCCTGAATTTGAAAATGTAGTTTGCAGAAATAAAGCAGCAGGGTGAAAACATCCATCACAAACAATAATGAAACCAAACTGGGTTCTGACTTTGCAGCCTAAGGTATTTAGGTAGACTTGTGGGGGAAGCTGTATGGAAGAAACAGCTCCACAAAAGAAGTTGTTGAGTCAGAATTCTTGTTAGGGCTAACTATAACTGGGATGTAGATATAGAACAAAATTGCTTCAAAAAGCTCATAACAAGTTCCACAGGTATGTACCTGTGTTTTCAACTGATTTCTCTCTTCATTGATATTTTGGCCTCCAGTTTTAAAGTGTGTATGTAATGCTCATAACCAGGAACATATAAGACTACATAAAGGTCCCACAAGATTGCCCATCATAGCCCTGGCCAAGATGGAACAATAACAATAACAGACATCTGGGGACAAATTCTTCAACCCGGGTCATTTACAGATATGTGAGCTCAGCATTTTCCATACAATATCTGTCAACCTGCAAGCAATGCTTGTTGTTGTTTTTTCTCCAAGAAGGAAAGGCAGATTAGGAACTCATTGAATTTAGGTATAAATAAGAACACACATAATGATAGATTTAACTTCTAACATTTCAACGTTTTAGTACTATAAAACTGCAGCATTATGAGGGACTCTCCATCTTCTAAACAAATAGGATACTTCAGTACCTAGATTACAAACACAGAACCACTTAATAGGGTTTTTTTACAACCAAGCACAATCCTAAAATATTCTATAAAAATTACAGACACTGAATAGAATTAAGATACTAAGGAAGTTGTATTTTCCTCGTATTTCTTTTGCATCATAGAAAATGGACACCAAAATAATAGTGTCGCCCTGTTTGTTGGCCTGCCAGGACAACCGGTTGGTTGCTGTGTGAAACAGCATGCTGGACTAAATGGACCACATTTCAAAAGTCCCTCATAATCCTACAGTTTTGTGGCACTAAAAGGATAGGTTAATATGTTAAGAGTTTAAATGTCATTGAAGTGGTAGTCTCATTTGTACCCGAGTTCACCTTCAGCATATCCTTATACTGACGTTGTCCACTTCGGTGGAAGCCCTTCTCATGAAGCAGCAAAGTGATCAGGCGACCTTTACACAAGCTACAGATGCAGTAGGTTCTGTGCTAGAGAGACAACAACTCTGGAAATTACCATAATACCAGCTCACTGATAAAGATCAGATTGTTAACTCTTACCTCAGAAGGTTCACCTTCTGTTGTCCATATCTCATATGAAGTACATTCAGTGGTGAAGAGTAATTGTTACAATATTTTAAAGTCTTGTACACCTGTCGTGTTCAAATATACTCACAAGCAGAAATACGTATTCCTCCCTTTTGCATAATTTTCTACCTGAGTAATTCTGCTGGCTTCTTCAGCATAGTTGGATATATCAATAAAATAGTAAGAATAGAGCTAGGAAACCCATCTGTGGCACACATGGCTTTCACAGTAGAAACCTTTTAGTCATGAACTGGAATTTACATTTTTTCTGTACTAGAACAGACAAGCCTTCCCTGTGGTGAGAGATCAAGCATTCTCACATTTCACTCCCTTATTAAAATGCAGTCTCTTTAAAAATCTCATTCAGGCAGCACATACCAGAACATCTGCTACAAGCAAGTTATCAGCCTATGTCTTTTCAATTTCCATGTATTTAATTTCAGTACAAATACACGCTTTGGGGGCAAGTCACAACATGCACACACCTGCAGCATTTCAGTTCAGTTTTGGAGTCTCACTTACTGATCTCATCAAGGAAAGTAGTTATTGTATTCACAGAGTGCTAGAGATGCAGTAAGTGTGCGTGTTGAACTCAGTATTGTACTTTGCAAAGCTGCAGATATTTACTGATAAGAAAATCATTTGCAAACATTAAAATTTGAGAGATCTGTGAAACAGAAAAAAATGCCACCCAACTGTTTGTGTGTCGTCCCCCCCCCCATCACCAATGTGAACTCGGTGGATGAATATATTAGGAATATGTGTCAAAGATGGGTTGCCATGACCACAATCTCTGTTATCAGCAGCTCAAAGCTGAAAGGAAACTAGTACATTAGGCACCAGTACTCTGTGGGGCAAACTATATGTTAAGCACCAATGAGCCCTAACAGACACATTTTGTAAATAAAAGCAGCTGCAGGATGATGAAATTTTGAATGGGAAACTGGGTCTTTCTCCACATGCAGTTCTCTACTACTATATTTCTTTTTCTGTAACAGGAGGACGATAGGAGTTTACAGCACCTCATAGTCACAGGAGGGTCACAACAGGCTGCTTCAACTGATTATTGGTGACAACACACCACAAGAAGTTAAAGCAGCTTCTTTTTCAGGTCAGAGATTGAAAAGGTTGATCCTCAACCATTTTCTCAGTGTATGGTAGGTGGACAAAGGGCAGAAAGTGCTTTCATGTAGAGACTAGGGACTATTGCACTAGAACTTTACTCTGAAAGGGCTTGCCCTTTGCACGCAAGAAGGAAATAACACTTCTCTTCCCTTTTAAGATATGCAGGTTACAGATGTACAAAAACATTGCAGAAATTTTACTTCAGTATTAAGCAAACACAAATGATCTGACGGCTGCTATTGTCATTACTGAGCAAATCCCTACTTTTTTAAAAAAATTGGCATCCATTTATTCTTAAGCAAATATAGGTGTGGGACTTCCATTTGTGCATGTTGATTTTTAAACAATGATTCAGGACCCAAAGACACAAATCAAAGGCCAAATATGACCTTTTAGCTGTGACACAGTCATATTTATATAAATCATAGGCGGTTCTAGCCTTTCTGGTTGAATCCTTTTGCATTGAAAACAAATATACCTTCAGAGGAAACTAATTATTTGCTCCTAAGCCTTCCAAAATTCAATTGCCATTTTAGGCTTCGTACACGATTAGATGTCAAAGTAATATGTGTGAATACCTTTATTGAGACAATGGTCTTCATAAAATGGGACAAACCAGGCCCCCCCACCCAGGCCCAGCACACTAAATGGTTTCTGCACCTCAGTGTGGCCACCAGACTAAAAGATCTGGACACCCCCATTATACATTATAGACAGTAAATACTGCTTGCTAGATTTCTATCAACTCTAATACCTTTATTGAGGCAATGGTCTTCGTAAAATGGGACAGACCAGGCCCCGACCGAGGCCCAGCACACTAAACGGTTTCTGCACCTCAGTGTGGCCACCAGACTAAAAAATCTGGACACCCCCATTATACATTATAGACAGTAAATACTGCTTGCTAGATTTCTATCAACTCTACTGGTTTAACAGAGTTGTTAATCCTCAAGTAACACCCCAGGAGCACTGATGCAAAGCGGCCACTGCATGGTCTCACCAGGCAGAAACTTCAGCCACTGCTGAGGAGCCACAGAGGGAGGAGGGAAATTCCTAGGAGCTGCTGTGAGCAAACCATTTTGATCTCTCAGTATCCAACAGTTGTACAGTGCTGCCTGCAATACCACCTCCTTCCACCCACTACCTTGTGACACCTTTGGATAAGGCTGGAGAATCCCCTGCACCCTCAGCACCCAGCTGGTCTGCCTGGCAAGCAGCTGCAATGGCTGCCTCTGCTGAGGCACCTTTTCAGGTTATAAAGGTTGTTCTCTGTGTTTTATTGTGCCATCTTAAAGGGATGCAGGGGCTGCCTCTACCAATTTTCAGGCTCTTTCAGTTGCAGCCCAAACCATCCAGAGTAGTCTCATGGAGGAAATGGATTGCCATTTTGTGTTTGTCACGCGGGATCCTCGGGCGTTGCCCGTTGTATTGAATTGTTTTAAAATGTTTTATTGTGTTTTTATCGCACTATGTACCATATTGTGTATTATGGTGCTGCATTTCACCTCATATTGTAAGCCGCCCTGAGCCCGCGAGTGGGGAGGGCGGGGTATAAATACCCAAACCATCCAGAGGAATGGAGGAAATGGATTGCCCATCAACTTTTAGGAAAGCCTGAAAGGCAATTCTATTTAGAAGGTTTTTTAGAAGAGGTTACAGCTGTCCATCAGTCATCCACAAACTTTGCATAGCAGGACTTTCGCCCCTCCCCCCTCCCACCGCAGGCCACAGACCCAACTGAAGTTTTGTCTGCATCGGAAGGGGAACTCCGTGGGAATCACCGCCCCATCTTGCAAAGATGCAAGTGCCATTAAGTCTTCAGAACAGCATGGCTGGATACGTGGCAGTATTATTATATGTTGGTATGGCATGGGCACTTTTTAAGTGCTTCTTATTGCATTCAATTGTTATTAATTTTTTATGTTTTTAAAATTGCCTTTGCTGTTTTAATGTTCAGCCGTGTGCTTCTTGGTCTACATTAATGAGAACTACCTTGGGGAAGGGGAAATGAGGAACAAAATATTTTAACAAATGTTCTTTGTTTTAAGTTAGGAATACATTTATGCTTCATTTTGCTGGGTTCTCTCAGCCGTCTTGTTTTTCTTTATAAGGCTCTCATCTTTTACTGATATTACTATTTTTGCCTCCACTAGCATGTGACAAAGAACAGAATTTCAGGCCACACAATTCTGAACTGAGGACATAAATCAAACCGCTACTGGACTTGAGCAGCATCGGACTACAGTAAAATGCATCAACACCACTATCAAATATCTTTAAAGGTAGTTATAAAGATAAGCACCTTCAGTGACATACTTCCTCATAAACTCATAAAGTGCATTAACAGAACCAGCAACAAAGGCGAAGAATCAAAACCAAATGAGGCAAATAAAGCAGGACTCTTCTCCATCTTTTTCTCTGTATGAACATGTACTGCTACAATGCAAAACTGCTGCCGAGCAGGTATTTGTTTTGCATTAGCACTGGATACAGCTACCATATGCAATCATTTAGTACAATCATAGGCCTGCATGCGCTAAAATATACAGTTTTACTGCTGAATATTCAACTGATGGTAGGAGCTGTGGTGGTTTAAGTGGTTAAGACGCTGAACTGCAGGCTGTGAAAGGTCGGTAGTTCAGCAGTTCGAGACCCGGGTGCTGCATGACGGAGTGAGCTCCCGTCTCTAGTTCCAGCTCCTGCCCACCTAGCAGTTCGAAAGCAAGAAATTGCAAGTAGATAAACAGGTACCACTTCAGTGGGAAGGTAACAGCGTTCTGTGTGCCTTGGTGTTTAGTCATGCCGGCCACATGACCACGGAAACATCTTCGGACAGCGCTGGCTCTTCGGCTTTGAAACGGAGATGAGCACCGCAACCCTAGAGTCGTATTCGACTGGCTTTCGAGCAAGGGAACCTTTACCTTTTTACTTTATTCAACTGATGAGGGAGGAGGAGTTGTGCCTATTCCCAGCTCTCCATAAGAACCAGCATCAATTCCAAACCATCTCTGATTTTTCCAGCCTTGTTTGGTGGGCTTCTCAGAACCACCAAACAATTAGTAAGACTGCTTAGGTAGAGAACAAAGCCAGTACTTTTGGGAAGGAATCAGTCACAAGAATTGCTGAGATAATGTATGCAAAGAGTTTCAAACACTAAAAAGTGCTGTATAAATATTTTGTTGAACAATAAAGGACATTGAGCTGTCCACTACAACTCTCTTTACTGATTCTAAAATAGTTAACAAAATTTTAAATAAGTCATTAACAAAATCAGATATCAAGGCAGAGTAGCTATGAGAGCCAGTTTGGTGTAGTGGTTAAATGTGCAGACTCTAATCTGGGAAAACCAGTTTTGATTCCCCACTCCTCCACTTGCAGCTGCTGGATGACCTTGGGCAAGCCGTAGTTCTGACAAGAGCTGTCCTTGAAAGGGCAGTTCTTGAAAGAGCTCTCTCAGCCCCACCTACGTTACAGGGTGTCTGTTGTGGGGAGGGGAAGGGAAAGGAGATCGTAAGCCGCTCTGAGACTCCAAGTGAAGGGCGGGGTATAAATCCAATCTCTTCTTCTTCTATGAACTGCTAGTGCTTGCCACTTTCATTGTGCTAACATCTTCTAGAACTACATACCTCTCTTTCCTTGGTAATACATAGAAATACTTGTAATTTAATTTGTAATTCAATCAAAAACCACTTCGTCTTCCATACATCTTAGCACATGATGAAAAGCAACAGGTGGCTATAAAAATGAATGAATGAACCATTCAAAGCAACTGCAAGTAATCTGCAAGAGGAGATTGCCTTTAGAGTCCATTCCTACTACTGAAGTTTGTTTTTTTACAAAACTGGGACAAACCAACTGGTAGAGATCTGCAGGAATTAAACACATGTTTTTGAAATTCAATCATCTACTTTCCTTCTGTGGTATCCAAAACAAACATACAAAATTCTTACCAGCAAATCCCTTTGAAATTCTTCTTTAAATGGACCTCCCATTAGACTTTTTTCCATAGTTACATATTATACAAGACTGAATCCATGGCTATGGGCCAAACTAGATGTTAGGGCATCAACAGGTCCAACTTGTGGACACTGCTGCCATTTTAGAGAAGAATGCAGCCATTTCAAAATCCTGCAAGGGCTCAATCTTGTCCCACCCGCCCCGCCTTTTCAAGTGCTGAAAGAGCTATCATCCCATGCTGTAATGTCTCGTTTGACTCTATTTGTAATGAACAAGCTCTGATTTATTGAAATATGAACATACCACAAAGGTAGCAGCACTACAAAACAGGAAAAAGATACAACAAAAATGAAGCAGGTGCGAGGACAAATTATTTATTCCAATATACAGATCAGTAACCACTACAGACGTTAGCTAGTAGCAGCTCTTCTTGGAATAATTTAACAAAGGTGTTTTGCATTCCCTGATGAGGAACAAATCGCTTGAAACACATTGGGAACTGCAAACTGAAAACAATAGTTTGCCTCCTTCCCCTCTTAAGAGTTTTGTTCCCCTATTTTAAATATATTAAGCCTCAAGTCAAAAGGTAGAATATTCTGAGAGAAACTTCCTTAAAATGATTTCACTATAATAAAACTATTCAATTTACTATGGCCGAATACAGACCAACGAACTCAAACACTTAAACTTTGCTCACTTTCCCCCTCTTAAATCTAACCGTTTTAGATAGCATAAGTTCTGCTATCATATCCAGAAGCCCAGAAACATACAGCAATGCATTCTCTTCAAATTACTTAGCTGTGCTAACACATGACCAAAGCTGAGCTGTACCTAGTGCCATATTACAAACTGCTTTTGAATATCCTTTCGTTTCAAACAGCACTGTGCCACACTGCATGGGGGTGGGGGAAACCATTGTTTCAGAAAGTTCAAGCACTCCTCAATGCAATTTAAACACAGCCTGACAGGCCCACACAAGTTGCAACCCCCTAAGCTGACCGCAGCCCAAATGACTGCATCCAAACAACTGCTGACTCTACTAGCAGAACCTTTCCCTATCTTTTGCCCCACATTTCTGTAAGCTGAGGAATAACATGGAATGCAGTTTGGAGTTGTTAAGGTCTTTAGAGCATAGGTGTCAAACTCATATGTTGCAAGGACCAGATCCGACATAAATGTCACTTTGTCTGGCTGGGCTATGTGTGCCATAAAATGTAATGCCAGGTTCTGGGATCTAACGTGTATAAAGGACAGCAGCTGGTACGTTCCAAGTTGTTGTATCCTCACTGTAAGGCCCCATGGGCTGGGAGGGGGGGATGCAAGGGAAAACCCTTATGGGCAGACTGGAGAGCCAGCGGTGCAGCACTGAGCAGACGCTCCCACGCTGCTTGACTGCTGCAGACAAGGTTGTTCGGCCATGCTGAAGCCACAATTGTAGTGTCTCTCCGCACTCCCCACCCCCAGCAGTCTCCTGTTCCCTGCCTTGGACTAGTTGCTCACGGGCCGCACTACTTGCTTGCCAGCTGGTTCCTGTCCTTGGACCTTATGTTTGACGCCCCTGCTTTAGAGCCTACCTTCAAAGTTTCAAGGTAACCAGAGCAAACAAAGCAATATGGACAGGAGTCAAGGATGTCTAACACCAGACCCTTAACAACTTGGCAAATACATTGGATCACATCAGATATGCAACAATACTTTTTTTTGTCCAAGGTTAGGGATAAACACAGGTGGTTTGTTAAGCCTCAGGTGGACCACCATAGGTTGAATATGAAGGTGCCTTTGTACAAACAGGCCCACATTTTTTGCAGATGCCTGTCTAAACAGCAGACCTCCCCCCTCCCACATAATTCCTGATGATCCCCAGTTCTCAGGAAAGGTTTTTGAGATGGCATAGTGGGGCTGCAGAAGACAAAGGGACATGGGAAAGATCTGTTTCATGAATGGAGTGGAATTCTCAAGTCTTTCAATACAACCCCCCATGTCCTTTTGAAGGGATCTGGATTTGTGATTCACATGTTGTGTGCATCTGTCAGGTTCTATTAGGTCTGAAGCAGCAACAAATCAAGTCTCGGCAGTCCATCTAAGACCCTGAAATTCTCTCTACCTAACTTTGCCACAAGACATGCCCCGATGCAGGGAAAGTTGGTAGCCCGTCCCCCACAATTCCATGAAATAACTTTGGAGACGTTATTTTATTCCCAATGACTGAAACAGGACTTGACTTTGCATTGGGGCCACAATATCCAATTGCTTATGACAGGTTTTGTGTTCATTACCTTGTTCCTGGGAGACAAGATGTAAATGTAAATTATGTCAAGAAGAAAAGAGTACTTCCCAAATGGGCCAGGATGGATAGGCTCCCCAGGAGCTGTATCACCTTGTGACTGGGTTCAGTTACTAGAATTGTTAGTCAAATTTACAGTTTTGATCACATTTGTCAAATCACCATGTGGAGACCTGATAGATGCAGGACTCCACCTTTGGATTAAGGACTTGGGTTTCTTCAGATGAAACCTTGGGATTTCTTTTATTCTATGTTCTAAGCAATAGCACTAACATCACCAGCAAATAATCACACTACAAGACTGCTTTGTCTCTACGAAGGATAATAGCTGCTCATTTTACAAAAGAACCAAGCAGAATCTAATAGCAAAGTAAGCCATCTGGGCTGAAATACAGCCTGTCTCTAAGCAGAAAGATGCATCAGCATGGTGTCAGATTTGACGCTTTATTTAATATGGTTCATAGCAGATGCCAGCTTGTTTGCATTTAGGTCAGTAGAGCACCTCGCAGAAATACGATGACATGTTGTTTACAAGTAGAAAAAGTCCACTGTCAAATAATCCTACCGGATTAAAATATTTCAGTCTGACTTTTGTTGTATGTAAACATCATTCAGTCAGTATCATCTTATAAAATGGCTTCACCACTATCTGTTTATTCATAGATGTCGTAGCCTATAAAAGCCAAGGAAAACTAGTGATTTGGATTGCTATGCATGTACCTAGCAGAAATTATAAGAAAAGATTTGGGCAGTTACAATTTCTGAAGCTGTTTTGGACAATCAAATTTTAACTAGTATGGACATATTTTAAAATTTAACTGTGCATTTTTGTTTTAACATTACTTTTAATCTATCACCATTTATTCTGCCCTTCTGATTCTCCCATTAAAACCCTTCCTGCAGAAGCACAGATGTTCATGTTAAATGAGAGGGCTGAACAAGCCCTAAATTTGAAAGACAATTTCCAACTTTAAGGGGAAATCTACATGCAAGTGCAATTACAGTGTATGACTGAAATTAATAAGATGCTCGCCAAACAACATAAATGTGAAAACTCCTTAAAGGTCAAAGTTCTGTTTTTACAAACACACACAGATGTGTTACAAGAAGGTAAATCATTAGTTATGAAATATGTTTCTGATGTCGAATAGTTACATCCCAATTTTTAACTCCTATGACATCTCACTAAAGGAAAGGCATGTTAAATTGACCTTGAAAAGCAAAATATCCAAGAGAGTCATGGAAAGTTCAGCAGAACTGACAGGCTTGCTTATTTATTTGTATTTCTCCTACTAGCTGTAGCTGAGAGCAGATTCTGCAGCTAACCCAATTCTCTTGTGTCACCAGAAGATATTCCATAAACCATTATTATTGCTACCTTGAAGAATAATGTGGCTGTTTCTAGCACACAACAAAAAAACACTTTGTGACTTTAACAAATATATGTTCCTTAAACTGTTAAAATCTTCTGTGAACAGAAAGTTTAAACATCAAAACACCCAACATCTGGTTTAGCTCCAAATCTCCAGTAAGTGTGTATAAATTGCTGAAACTAAAATTGTGGGCTCCCCCCACCACCACCAAAAAACCTTTGCCATAATTTCTGTCCATCTGTAAGCATTTCAAAAAAATCCTGGCAAGAGTTTGGTTACCACGGTGGGTTGCAAGTAGGGCTGCAACCGGTGGGATTCCAGAGGGGGTACATGGGGGGCACTGTCAGCAATAGTGCAACATCACTTTCATGGAAAACTCAGAAGTGACATCACTCCTCTCTAGGAATCACTGTAAACTCTATGGTAAAGCCAACTGCAGCCAAACTGTGGTTTTTAAATTTGTTTTTCCTGCCAGCACTAGAGCAGATTGCTGGCAGAAGGTCTCCCGCCACATTGGGAGACCTGGCAACCCTGACCACAATGTATGCAAAGACTCCTGCCTGGAGCTTCAGCGACGGGAGTGGTGACCAGAGCAAGTGTTGCTGCAGGGAGGAGTGGAGACCACCATTTTGGGGACTTGTGGAGCTTCTAATAAATCCTCACATACAGTTTTGGAGAGAGGTGAACTATAAAATACTATAAACCACTGGGGAGGCATGTCTTATTGCTTCTTGCCTAAACTAAGCTGTCTTTATAAAACATACTGCATTTTCAAATTGCAGAAAAATCAGGACTACACATGTGAATGCATACACACACAAACCTGGAAAAAAAAACCTTGTATTTCAAAATTATTTGCACAGACTTTAAAAGGAATTCATTCAAAACTGTGGCAGGTAGAGATGAAGAACACACTGCAGAAAGATTCCTTTATCCTTACAATTTGAACAGGATGCAGACTGGTGTGCAAACAATAAGGAGAACTATGAAGACTTATCTGATGTTTAAACCTCTTTGTTTATGTCAGACAATGAAACTTAAATACAGCATACACGTTCAGAACAGCACCAAATTACTTCCTGGAGCAAGGAAATAGTTCACAATGAAGGGCATAAATTCTAAAAAACAAAAGATTTTTTCAGGAAAGCAAAGTTTCTATGTAGCACCTAGATCCAAGCTCAGATCTAACACAAAAACAGCAGCATCCATCTCCACACGTGCTGCTTCATTTGCTTTGACTGATGCAGTAAGCAAGAGTGCGCACACAGAAGTAGAACATCAGAAGGGAAGGGGGAAAATTCCTGGACACAAGACATAAATACCTCAAACCTATACAGATTTACTTGGTAGCTCACTCAAGCTCGTGAATAGCCAATATAACCAGCATAACTGTAGTGTATCACCCCTAGTCCGAGTTTGCCATGCTGCTAGAATTCAGCCTCTTAATAACAGCACTTTCACTTTCCACTTCAGTTCAGCTTTTGTCAGCACCTAGTCTCATTCAAAACCCGCAAGTGAAAAGCATTTAAAGGGTTCCTTTAAATGCTTTTGGCAAGTGGGGACTGGAGCTCGCACACTTGCATTCCAAGTGGCATTGCCACCTGGAATGCAGGTGCATAAAACCTCTGCTCTGCCAAAAGCATTTGAAGGGTCCCTTTAAATGCTTTTGGCGAGCGAGGGCTAGGCCTTGTGTGCCTGAATTTTAAGTGGCATTACCACTTGGAGTTCAGGTGCACAGCTGGCGGCCACCCCTCTCCCTCCCCCTCTTGCAAGATTTAAAGGGCATTCCAGCTGATCGACGGGCCACATGCTCCCTGGATCAGCTGGAAAGCCCTTTAAATCTCACAGGAGGAGAAGGAGAGGGGTGGCCATCGGTGGTCATTGTTGGGGGTGGGGCTTGGGGATAGGAACATCCCCAACGTGACGTCATCAGGGTGCAGTGTCCCCACCCCATCCAGAAATGCCCCCCAAGGTCCCCCACTGGGGACGAGGTCACACCTGACAACCCTAATCCATAAGCCTACGGAAGCAGAAGGCTGATACATTTCTACTTCATACAGCAGAGTTAGCAAAATTGGAACTTAACATCCTCAAACTTGGGCAGATACAGATATATATTTCTGCAGAGTCTGGCTCACAAACGCTTAGATGACAATGAATCTGTTAGTCTTGAAGATGCCACAAGATACTGTTGTTATTCCAGATTTTGAGAACATCTATATTTCTATATTCAGGTTTGACCTAGATCACATCCCTTATGAATATACAGTGGAGGTGAAGAATAGGTTTCAGGGACTAGATTTGATAGACAGAGTGCCTGCAGAACTATGGACAGAGCTTTGTGACATTGTATAGGAGGCAGCAATCAGCACCATCCCAAAGAAACAGAAATGCAAGAAAGCAAAGTGGCTCTCTGATGAGGCTTTACAAATAGCAGAGAAAAGAAGGAAAGCCAAAGGCAAAGGTGAAAAGGAAAGATTTACCCAGCTGAATGCAGATTTCCAGAGAACAGCAAGGAGAGATAAGGAGGCCTTCCTGAATGAACAATGCAAAGTAATAGAGGAAAACAATAGAATGGGAAGGACTAGAGATCTCTTCAAGAAAACTGGAGAAGTCAAGGGAACGTTTCATGCAAAGCTTGCCATGATAAAGGACAAAGATGGTAGGGACGTAACAGAAGCAAGCAGAAGAGATTAGGAAGAGGTGGCATGAATACACAGAAGAACTATACAAGAAGGATCTAAATATCCTTGACAACCATGACCGTGTGATCGCTGACCTCGAGCCAGATATCCTGGAGTACAAAGTCAAATGGGCCTTAGAAAGCATTACTAACAACAAAGCTAGCAGAGATGACGGTATCCCAGCTGAGCTATTCAAAGTCTTAAAAGATGATGCTGTTAAAGTGCTGCCCTCCATATGCCAGCAAATTTAGAAAATGAAACAGTGGCACAGGATTGGAAAAGGTCAGTTTACATTCCAATCCCAAAGAAAGGGCAATGCCAAGGAATGTTCAAGCTATTGCACACAATTGCACTCATTTCACACGCTAGCATTTCACATGCTAGCACTCATTTCACACATGCTCAAGATCCTACAAGCTAGGCTTCAGCAGTAGGTGAATAGAGAACTGCCAGAAGTACAAGCTGGGTTTTGAAAAGGTAGAGGAATGAGAGCTCAAATTGCTAACATTTGCTGGATTATGGAGAAAGCAAGGCAGAAAAACATCTACTTCTGCTTCATTGACTACACTAAAGCCTTTGATTGTGTGGACCACAACAAACTCTGGCAAGTCCTTAAAGAGATGGGAGTACCAGACCACCTCACATGTCTCCTGAGAAACCTGTATAATGGTCAAGAAGCAACAGTTAGAACCGGATATGGAACAACTGATTGGTTTGGAATAGGAAAAGGAGTAGGGCAAGGATGTATATTGTCACCCTGCTTATTTAATTTATATGCAGAGTGCATCATGCGAAATGTCGGCCTGGATGAATCACAAGCCGGAATTAAGATTGCCAGGAAAAAATCAACAACCTCAGATATGCAGATGATACCACTCTAATGGCAGAAAGTTAAGAGAACCTAAACAGCCTCTTGTTCAGGGTGAAAGAGGAGAGCGCAGAAGTTGGCTTGAAACTCAACATCAAAAAACTAAGATCATGGTATCCGGCCCGTACACTCCTTGGCAAACAGAAGGGGAAGTCATGGAAGCAGTGACAGAATTCACGTTCCTGGAATCCAAGATCACTGCAGATGGTGACTGCAGCCATGAAATTAAAAGACGCCTGCTACTTGGGAGGAAAGCAAGACAGCATAATAAAAAGACAGCATAATAAAAAGTAGAGGCATCACCCTGCCAACAAAAGTCCGCATGGTCAAAGCAATGGTATTCCCAGTAGTCATGTATGGCTGCGAGCGTTGGACTATAAGGAAGGCCGAGCGTGGAAGAATAGATTCTTTTGAACTATGGTGCTGGAGAAGACTCTTGAGAGTCCCTTGGACTGCAAGGAGATCAAATCAGTCAATCCTAAAAGTAATCAACCCTGACTGTTCCCTGGAAGGACAGATACTGAAGCTGAAGCTCAAATACTTTGGCCACCAAATGAGAAGGGAGCACTCACTGGAGAAGACCTTGATGCTGGGAAAGACTGAAGGGAACAGAAGAAGGGAACAGTAAAGGATGAGATGTTTAGACAGTGTTACCGATGCAACAAACATGAAATTGAGCAAACTCCGGAGGAAGGCGGAAGACAGGAGGGCCTGGCGTGATGTGGCACATGGAGTTGCAAAGAGTCGGACTCGACTGTGCAACTGAACAACAACATATTTCTATTGCTGGAATTTAATTTCATAGACTCTAAACTAAGAACCTGTAAGGCAACCACAGAAGAACTCAACTCAGTTTGTGTCCATTTCCTCAAACACATTTATAAAAACCCACGATCCTTTTTTGTTCGGTGAATAGTTCAACAGTTATCGCTCCAGTGTCACTGAGGCTTGTCCAGAGCTACGCACACAATCAAAGCCATGTGCAGAGAGCTTATATAATTAACTGCTTGAACAGGGACTTGTGAGGGGGGGGGTCATGCAGTTACTACAGAAGTAAACCACCCTACTTTCAATATACTTATACGTTTGACAGACAAACGACTGAGGCTTGAATGCTGCCACGCCACAACATACAGCATATGCCAAGTGGTTATCTAATCAGAAATAGAAAATATAACATGTTAAATGCAAAGCTGTCATTCTCAGGCAAGCACTTAGCAGATAACTAATATGTGCTGTACTCTTTAAGTGTGAGATAACAGTTGGTTTACTTTAATTAACTGTTTGGTTTTAAATTGCCTGTTGCCTGACAGTCACGCCTCTGTAAACTACATTAAGCCAGGTTGCACCTTGGGGAAGTTGGGATATAATGTTCTATTTAAATGAATACATAAGTAACCAAGGGTTTATTCATAGTTTCCCAGAGCCCTCTCAGTTATACTTTCTTCTAAGACCATTTAAAATGTACTAACTGGCTTCTGCTAGTGAATTTACAAATTACTAAGCTATCAGGCTTCTGGACTCAAGAAAACAGAGTAGCAAACCCAAGCAATCAATAGATCAGTTCTGCATTTTATTCAAGGCTATGTTAAGCACACCCAATAACTGTTTTCAGTTTCAGCATTCAAAACATTACATTGATTAACCTGGATGACAAGGATAATGATTGCCCGTTAACAGCTGGCTCTTTTGAAATGAAACTCTGTGAAAGAATTTCTGCTGACTCAAGGCTGGTGGAATCTTACCAAAGACCCAGGCATATTTATAGCTGCACATTCTGGTTCGGTGTATACAATCAGTGAATTACCCTTGAGCTAACATTAGTAACATCTGAGCTACATTCATGAATTGCTTCTAATTACTGTTGGGTTTTTTGTTATGCAACAATAATTGGTTGGCTATCCATTACTGTACTTTCACTACATCCCTAGAAATCTCAAGCATTCTTCAAGGATGAAGGCTTTATATAGCAACTAAAACGTTTGTCAGCTTTTTAATATATTTCTCAGTCTATGGCCTAATAAGCCGTCAGGATGCGTCAAGGCTCACAACGATAAAATCTGCTTAATACAAAAAAAAAGCAACCAAACAAATAATTAGGTAAATGCAACATTAAAATACACATATATTTAACACATTGTGCACTAGAATAATGCATGCAGGTTATTTAGACTTTCTAGTAAGGTGTATCTGAGCAAAGAATTAAATCAAATACCAAAAGTCAGCAGCAGCCAATCAGTTCATAAACTGGGAAGCAGGAAGAGCCCTCTACAGCTGAACAACAGCTGAGGGAAGCTTACCAGCCAAAGAGGCACAACTGCTGAGGAAGTGGGGGGCGGCTCTTTTTGTAGAAAAAGCCCAGCAGGAACTCATTTAGGCCACACCCCTGACAGCACAGCTCATTAGCACATTAGGCCACACCCCTGACAGCACAGCTCATTAGCACATTAGGCCACACCCCTGACAGCACAGCTCATTAGCACATTAGGCCACACCCCTGACAGCACAGCTCATTAGCACATTAGGCCACACCCCTGACAGCACAGCTCATTAGCACATTAGGCCACACCCCTGACAGCACAGCTCATTAGCACATTAGCCACGCCCACCCTTTGCTTCTTATTCTGTTTACCTTGTTTGTTGTCAAAATCCAGGGCCTTTTTTTGTAGCAGGGACTCCTTTGCATGTTAGGCCACACACCCCTAATTCCTGCCCAAAAATAGCCCTGGGGGGGCACAATGTTAGTGTCTACTGCAGGATGACTCGTAGTCTGTCAATGGCAGCACATTGCTGACTCCAGGCACCTGCCTAATTTCATTAATAGTTTGTATCTCCTGCAGAAGAGAACATCACATCTCCATTTCCCCTCAGTGGACTTCTGCTACTGGCTGCTACTACCATGTATGCTGTTACAGCCGGGGCATAGACATCTCAATTTCCCAGGGCCAGGCATAGGGCTGAACCCAGTCCAGGCCTACACTTAGTAATATATATTAAATTATTTAAGTATGAAATAATATATATTTCAAAAAAATATGCCATCAAAAATTAATCATGTGGTTTTAAATATATATTTTTCTACTCAGAAAAGTCTGAATCTCAGTAAACATGTCATGAACTCCTTCAAATATTTCATTTACGTATGAAAGGAAATATCTCCTCTCCGTTTCTTTTCCTCAAAACTTAGGCTGAGTGTGTAACTGGCCCAATGTCACATAGCATGCTTTGTGGCTAAGTGGGGATTTGAACTCTGGTCTCCCCAGTCTGGGAGCTGTGGTGGCTCAAGTGGTTAAGACGCTGAACTGCAGGCTGTGGAAGGTCAGTAGTTCAACAGTTCGAGACCCGAGTTGCCGCATGACGGAGTGAGCTCCCATCTCTAGTTCCAGCTCCTGCCAACCTAGCAGTTCGAAAGCAACAGAGATGAGCACTGCAACCCTAGAGTCGGATTCGACTGGCTTTCGAGCAAGGGAACCTTTACCTTTATTTCCCCAATCTTAGACCAGCACTCTAACAACTACACTTGTGTCCTGGATATTCAACAGGAATCTCCAAATCCATGTCAGAATCCACAATACATCCTCAGTAAATACTGGCTTCTCAGATACCCTGACCCAGTATCACCTATCTTTCTATATTTGGTGAACCAACTTTATCCTCCTCCCCCAATGTACAGATGCACAGAGACCAAAAAATGGTTATTCCCATATCTTCCATTTCTTTTTCTCAAAAGTTGTGAGTTTCAGAATACCAAAATCACCTTAATTTCCAGCATTTAAGTCACAGGCCTCTTCTCCCCCTGCCCCTTAACACACATGGCTAAGGACAGAAATATTCCCATTTCCTCAATTTCTTCCTCTCTAAAGCTGCAAGTCACCTTAACTTCCAGTACATTGTGTGTTTTGATGATCCACAGGTTGAAAGTAGGGGCTTTAGGCAGAACTTCCAAAGATCACAATGAAAATATAAGGTACAGCAGTGAAGGGGTGCTCCTGTGTGACAAGTAAATGTCCCAAAGTTCCAGAGAAAGAAAGTGGAGTTGGCGGCCTCTGCATAAATGGAGAGGATGAAACCATGCAATTTAAGCCGAAGCAGCTTCATAATGTTACTTGGCAGCCGGGGGGGGGGCACTGCACCCCCATAGTTTATGCCTGATTACAGCCATATAACTGTAATTGCATCTTTCTGCAACAAAATCCTAGCTAGTCATTATCTTCATGCAAGAGTGCTATGATGAAGAGATTAACCTTCTGTCAAATGCAACATTGAAGAAACTCGTTTCAGTTGTCACAAAGCCGCTTTATGCTCTTTGATGGTTCACACCTCCCCTACAGACACTCGTATATTCTACTGCTTCTACCTGAAGTAGAATATAGAAGCTTTAATCTTTGTAACAACTTTGTCTGAAAGCATCCCTCCCTGCATGTAGTTAGTTATGCTTCCAAACTCTGTTTTCCATTTTCCGAAGCAAAATGTACATTTTAGATACCAACGGATTTGAACTCTGCAGAAATGTGCTTGCACTGGGATTTGCTTATGTTCCTCTTTCAAGTGGATACCCCTTTATGATTACATTTGATACAGGCAGCTAGTTTACCAGTGCCCAGTTTAAACTATGCTGAAAAGAAAAATACTATTTGTTATCAAGGCATGTCTGCTAAGTATATTTGATCAATGATGAGATCATGAAAAGAATGAAACAGGAACATACAGACATGGACAGAATACATTTGTATTTCTTAGTGCTGCTACTATGACCTAAGCAAATGTTAACTATTTAAGATCTATTTTAATGTGGCAAGGAATAAATTAAGATACTAGTAGCTAAATCAAATGACTGTTCTATTATAAGCAGAGAATCTCCTAAAACCAGTAGCAACTATGCCAAAGATGAAGGCTCATAATTTACTTATCAACTGTACCCTAAAGACCTTTATTTACCTTGAAAGACAACCATCAAAGGACGTCATTATGATCCAGTCAGCATGCAACCAACTATTCTGAAGTGATTTTTGCTGTCCTTTCGTCGCGAGTAGACAAACTTAGATCAGCACATGGCAGAATTATTATTGCATGTGTAACAAAAAAAGAAAACAAAAACAGAAGGAAACCTTTATTTTTATTCATGAAAATATTTATATTCCACCTTCCCTTATGGCTAAAGACAGCTTACTAATCAAAATGAAAAACACCACAAATAAAACCCTATACAACACCCCCCCCCAAGATGCCTGCAGTCTATACCCCATCAACAGCTCTCACAAATGAGAGCTTGCAGTGTCTCTACATTTCTAAAGATGGAATCCACCTCACCTCCTCAAAGGCAGTGCCCACTCTCACCTCCTTGGGGAGCCTGTTCCACAAAGTAGGAGATACAAGGGAGAAGACAGGAGCTCTGGTGGATCCAGGTAGGTTACCTTAAGTGGCAGACTGAAGACCAGTGTTCCCTCTAAGCTGAGTTAGTGTGAGCTAGCTCACCATTTTTTAGCCTCCAACTCACACATTTCTGTCTCAGCTCAGGAAGGAGGGCTCCAGAGCAAACTATTTGATGCAGTAGCCAAATCACTCGCTCACAACTTTAATGCCAGTAGCTCACAAAGTTGAAATTTTGCTCACAAGACTCCACAGCTTAGAGGGAGCATTGCTGAAGACCATAGGTGGCACACAGGGATATATGGGAAGAGGAGGTCCAGTAGATATGTGGGTCCTAGGTCATAAAGGACTTCTAACAGTCATAACCAGAACTTTGGAGCAAGACTCAAAAACAAATTGGCAGCCAATGTAGCTGTTTGAAGATAAGCAAGATATGGGACTGCCACATTCTGAGACAGGTATATGCAGGTATTACAGCTGTCTTGGGCTTGTTTACTAGAAATCAGAGTTTATCAAATAACTTTATCTATCATAACCAGCTGTGAAGTTTGCATGTTGTGCAATGGCTGCACTTAGTAACCAGGTAAGTACAATTATTTCAGCAACTACTCACAGTAAAATTATAAGAGATAAATTAATCCTAATATATAAAGGCGTGAGTTCAATATATGTATTGTTAATTTACCCAAAGCTGAGAATGGGGCATCAGGCAAATGTTTCTTTAAAAACACCAATCTGAAGTCTCAAACTAAAATAGGTAATACATTATCATCATCACAATATAATAAAATAATAGATGATGATGATGATCATAGAATCATAGAATGTTAGAGTTGGAAGGGACGTTGCAGGTCATCTAGTCCAACCCCCTGAACTCTGCAGGAGCATAGCCAAAAGATAGCCCTACAACATACCCGAAAGATGGACGTCCAGCCTCCGCTTGAAAACGTCCAGTGAAGGTGCATCCACTACCTCCCGAGACAGACTGTTCCACTGCTCAACCACTCATACAGTTAGGAAGTTTCTCCTGATATTTAGCCGGTAACGACTCCCTTGTAATTTCCACCCATTAGATCTAGTCTTGCAGTGCGGAGCAAGAGAGAATAGATCTGGTCCATCTTCGACATGACAGCCCTTCAAATACTTGAAGACTGCAATCATATCCCCTCTAAGCCTTCTCTTTCCCAGGCTAAACATACCCAACCCTTTCAGCCTTTCCTCATAAGACTTGGATTCCAACCCTCTCACCATCCTGGTTGCCATCTTCTGGACACGCTCGAGCTTGTCAACATCCTTCCTAAAATGGGGTGCCCAAAATTGGACACAGTACTCCAGGTGAGGCCTGACCATAGATTATGATGATTACATCCATGAATAATCCCAAATTTTAACAGCCCCCTCTGGCAAATCTTATGGCTGTTCTGTGGTATCAGAAAGGCACTTTCTATTAACTTCCCTTGCCATGTCCCCACCCTTCCTTTCACCATGCTTTGAGCCCCACCTACCTACCCATCCTGTTGGCACAAAGGGTTCAGGTGCTCCCTATCAGGGACATGCTGGCTGGGTAAACAAAAAGTATATCTGAGGAAATGCATGTAGATTGCTCCAAAAGCCAATTAATACATGACACCCAGCTGGGAAACAGCACTTCTTTCTCTCCCTTTCCCAATCTATTAGAACAAGGAAGAGCTTTAAGTATGTGAGAGACAGGTGGAGAGACCAACCCACTTTGCTGGAACTATTAGAAGTGGCTTGCTTGAGGCTATTACAAAGGAAAAGTCCCATTCCCAAGAAGCTATAGTAGTTCCATTGAATTTGCAGGCCATGACGAGCATGCAAGGAATGGGGAAAGGTCAAGGGAAGAGTTAGGTGGGTAATCAGATGTGTGAGACTGGACCAAATTATAACAGAATGCAACAGACGTGAAGGAATACGTAGGAGATGGGAAGATACATGCCCTAAATTTGCATGTTAAACAATAAAATAAAACCTTGCACAAGGAATGGGGAAGGTCAAGGGAAGAGTTATGTGGGTAATCAGATGTGGGAGGCTGGACCAAATTATAAAAGAATGCAACAGACATGAAGGAATATGTAGGAGATGGGAGGAAGATACGTGCCCTAAATGTGCATGTTAAACAATAAAATAAAACCTTGCATCTATTAGACCATGGAGTAACACATCTTGTAATACATGCTCGTAACACATGCTCTTCCTTCCCACTACCTTGGGCACCCTATTCTTACTGCTGTCTCCTCAGACCTAGTTCTAAATCACTATACCACACTGGCTCTTCCCATTTGTGCAACGTCTTATACACAGTGGACAGAATTGCACAAGGCTACAGCTGATCCAGTATGGCAATCAGACGTTTGAAAATGTAATTCTATGAAGTGCAGTAAAATTATATACCATATTATATATCACCTGCATGGATGTGACCATAGTGGTTAAGCTTTGGGGGGTTTTACTATTAAATGTAATGATTAGGAAAAAGTCTTTTTTTATCAAAATCTAGAAGCTAGAAATGGAACATTATTGCCCAGAAGGTTTAATAAAGCATTTTAGTTATGCAAACTCTTACTCTCTTTTTTTTCAGAAAAAGCAGATATGTCAACAGTATGGTGTTATGTGGTTGTGAGAAAGTTTATATAGACAGTTTTTACGTTGTTAAATAGACTGGAAAATGGAGTAACTGTCTGCATTGGAGCTTGGTTTTTAATAGCATAATTGTGCAGCTTGGTGCTCATTAGCATAATCACTAGTTGATGTATAATTTTCATAATGGGTGAGAGACGGCTAAACATTTTTCAC
>NW_015172010.1:350092-386441 GCF_001447785.1 Gekko japonicus
AACATTAGGATACACACTAGCATATGACTTAACAAGTCTGGACCTTTAATGCACATAAAAACTCATGTACACAGCCTACCTAGAACACACAAATATGCACAAAGGGAAAGATGCAGCAATAGCATACTGTCAGTGTATATATACTATTCCTCAAATTCTTTCTACAGATTCTCCATGTCAAGTACACAGAAGAGAACAGAGGGTGAAGCCTGCAAAAGAATTATAAAATACAGAACAGGCAGAGTTGGAACACAGGGCAAAGCCTACAGAAGAATTATAGAACTGAAGAAACCAGTTCATATGTAAGAATATTGATTAATCAAGAGATGAATAACCTTAAGTCAACAAAATAGGCAAATAACCATCACTATTGTTTGTTGGTAACTATTTGTACAGTGCCCACTGAGTGTTAGAAACAAACAATCACAGGTCAATGTCAACATCAATGTTTGAAATGGTTTATATGGGAATTCTTCCAGCTTCACTTTTTTTGGCACCTGGTTTCATTTTCACTAGCAGTTCACAAAGCTTGTTGTGGTGGTATAGTTTATGCACTGAAAATGGATGCAGCCTAAGACAGAACCTAGTAAGTAACTAAAAAGTCTCCCTTAATCTTCAACGGATAACAGGAGGCGATCCAATCACCTGTTCGCTATAACTCTCGATTAACCCTTCATAGTGATATTGCAATTCTAAACATCTGCACCAAGAGTAACACCATGGCATCTTTTGACAATGCAGTAGCAAAGCTGTGGCTCTTATGCAAGTCTAATGTCGACTGGCTATGAAAAAGCAAGGGACGTCTCAAAGTGGGATTTTAACAGAACGCTAGGCGAAGGCTGCCATTGGTGTTCTTATTTCATCCTGAAAAAAACAAAAGCTAGTTTTCTGAATCGTCATTTGTATCATTGTAAGTTACTTTGCAACTGGTCTACTTTGGAGGAACTATTAGTGATTTCCCCCTGGAACTTGTATAATGCCCTGACCTGGATAGCCTGATCTCATCGGATCTTACAAGCCAAGCGGGGTTGGCCTTGGCTAGTGTTTGAATGGGAGACCACCAAGGAAGTCCAGGGACACTACAGAGAGGCAGCCAATGGCAAAATACCTCCGAACGTCTCTTGCCTTGAAAACCCCACAGAGTTGCCATAAATCATCTGTGACTTGATAGCAAAAAAAAAAAAATTATATAACACTTTCTAAATTAACAGAATTTCAACAATTGTTCTCCGTCACATGCATGCAAAGCTCTACGAGAAAGACAATAAACTGATAGCACAGAGTGAATCCATTTAGAAGTCTCTTACAGACTAAAAAAATTCTTAAATAATTTCTATTCATGTATGCATTTTATCTTGAAACTGTGGAAGGCTGATTGGCCAGAACCCAAACCAAGTACATAGCAGCTGTACTTTACCAAGACTCAGAGTGAAGCCATAAGTTCAGTTTTAGACTTACGTTTCTCATCATCAGCATGCACTAGGGATGCTGCTCTTGACAAAACATCCAGTGGAGTCTCCATTCCTGGCAGGATCCTGAATGGAAGAGGATAATATAATATTACTGTCTGAAGAATGAACAACAAAAGGAGAAAAAGGTTTCTTCCATTCAATAGCCAGTGGACGATCATAATATAGGGGCTTCATTAGCAACGCCTTGAAAAAATATAGCATACAATATTTAACACAAAAAAGTTTACTTGAAAATCAGTACACATTTTTTTGGAGAAAAAGGTTTCTTCCATTCAATAGCCAGTGGACAATCATAATATAGGGGCTTCATTAGCAACGCCTTGAAAAAATATAGCATACAATATTTAACACAAAAAAGTTTACTTGAAAATCAGTACACATTTTTTTAAAGTCTAACTTTAATTAATCTTTATTTATTCAATTCAATTTATTACAGGTCTATATGACCGAAGTCTTGACCAAGAGAAGATGCAAAAGGGGGATAAAATAAGCACATAAAATAAACATAACATATGACAAGGTGCATAATCACAATCACATAAAACCCAGGCTGAGCCCAGGGATTAAAAATTACCTAACTACACTTGGGGCCAATTAATATTGTGAAATGGAAGGTTTATCCCTGCCCTGCCCTGGATGGCCCATCAGTAGAGAAATGAACCAGTTCATGAACTAAAGTTCATCATGAATTTTGGCTGGTTCAGGGTTTGCAAAGCAATGTTTGTGAACTGAACAACCACCATGAACTTCCATTAATTTTGATGCAGTTCATAGTGGTTCCTGAAGAGCAGAAAGCAGGGAGCCATTTAAACCCCTGCTTTCTGCTCCCCACTGTTCCCCGGTAGGGTTGCCTACTCTGGGTTGGGAAATTCCTTGAGATAAATAAGAGAGCAGGATTTGGGAACAGGAGAGACTTCACTTTGGGATAATGCCATGCAGCCCTCCAAAACAGCCATTTGCTTCAGGGGAACTAGTCTCTGTCACCTGGAGGGCAGTTATAATTCCAGGAGATCTCTAGGCCCCAACTGCAGGTTGGCAACCCTACTCAGCAACCCAAGCCTGCCAGCTCTTCTCCAGTGTTTATATCCATCCTTGGTTCTCAGCCACCTCCTCCTGCTCCTTTGCTTTCTGGTTCAGACTCTGCAGGTTTGGGAAGGAATTAGGGATGTTTCTTAAATGGTCCATCTGAATTTCTCCCTGGGATTTGGGGGTTCCAAATAGCTCAGTCTTGTTTCTAATGCATTCAGAATCCTCCATTCAGAATTTGTGGGACTTTCATTGGCATCATGATTCCTCATGACACCACTGAGGTGCATAGGGCCTACTCAGATACAGAAGACCTCTTCTTCTCTTAGCAGAGAAGCGAAGAACCTTGGACTTTGCATAATTCACGACAAGCTCTTCTTGTTTGCAATAGTCCAGAAAGGCATTGACAGTAGACCTCAGTCCAACTTCAGATGTTGCCAACAAAACAGCATCATCAGTATAGAGTAAAAGTGGTATAGGAAGACCAGCTAGATACGGAGAATGTCTGGCTCTCATTTTAAGAAACGGCACCAAATCATTAATGTAGATGTTAAACAGGGAGGGGGCCAACAAACATCCCTGTCTAACTCCCTTCTGCACTGGAAAAGAGTCTGTCCTGACTCCTGAAGAATTCACCCGGACCAAGGCAGATGTATTAGAATAGAGAGCCATAATCAATCCCAGTAGTCTGCGGTCAATATTGGTGTTCAATAACTTCTCCCACAATCTGCGACGAGAGATAGAGTCGAAGCAGATAAGCTTCCACATGGTTAACTGATGCCAACATCAGTTAACTGATGCCAACTGATGCTAAGGTCTTGTTCATACAGACTTTTTAAATCCATGGCTTCTGCAGGCAAAGGATTTTTTAAAGGTTTCACACATGTAGAAGATGAAATGCACACACACCCCAGATTAAGGATTCATTAACTGCAGGAGGACAATGTTTTACCCTTAAGGTGTATGAAACCTTTTTTAAAAGCCTATTTGCCTTCAGAAGACAAAGTGAGCTAAAAAGCCCATATGAAAAGGATCTTTAAAAGCATTTATGGTCATGGTCATGCTGGATGACTGACTCTCAGCACCATGAATATATAAAGCTACCAACTTGCCATCCTGTTTTGCTCTTTTCGACAAACAATGGATGGTGTCAGTTAAACATCAAGAAAAAGATTGGTCTGTTTCCTAACTTACAGAAGACAGAGACGTCCATGGGGTGGGAGTTCAGCTCCCCACCCACCTAACATCCCTTGCTTTCTCATAATGGCTGTCCAGAAAAGGTAGTTACCCACGGGGTCTATAGGACAGCTGCCTCTATTCATATTGTCTTGGTCACCCTGCCCACCTATCCATTGCTTTCATTTACACTAAACAGGACAGGAGATCAAGAGAAATCTCTCCGTTTATTCTTTTGTAAGACAACTGGCATTCCCAGAGCTCTGCATGCCTAACAAGCCAAGTCATCATTGCTATGCAACACACAATCCAGAACATTTAGCTTAAAATCCGTGAGACAACCCTGAAAAAGTCCCGGGTGCCTAAAAATGTGATACTGGTGCCTAGGAATCTGAAACATGTTCCCAGTGCTTCCAAGAGTACATAAAAATCCATCACTTTAAGTGTTTTTTACAACTATACAGAGTCCAATAATAAGACAAAGATAAAAGAGAGGCAGGCACAAAACATGGTTTAAAAAAAAAAAAGCAAGCTACTGCTAATGCCAAATAGATTTGTCAGCTCTTTAGGAATTTTATAGACACCTAGGCAGGTCTGCTCAGACACAACAGCTTAACTCACATCCATGGCCCTACTACAAGCCCTGCTGCTTACCTTCTGACCTTGATGTTGGCTGCCTGCCAGGTTCCACAGCAGGATGGCAGACTGACTCATTCATTCACAGCCCACTTGCAGCTCCAATATGGACCACGACAGCTTGGACTACTGCTGTTTCTGCCTGCCTCTGTGTGACTAAACACTATGGCTCTCTTCAGACATCACAAACAAATCAGAGTTTATTCATGATGAGCGCATGCCCCATATCCTCGGGTTTCAATGCTCCCTTTCCTTTTCTCCTCCTCTTGTATGTGCAGCTGTGATTTAAATCTTCCTTGTTTAAGATCTTTATCTTCGACCGAACTCTAGTTTGTTATAACTTCCAAATGTGGGTGTTTTCATAAACTGGAGTATGTTTCTTTTGGGTTTTTTTTTTGGGGGGGGGTAAGTATTTTGTGTGCGTGTATGCCTGGAAGTTATGGCTGACTTCTGGTGACCCCTAATGGGGTTTGGATGTTTCAGAGAGGTGGCTCACTGTTGCCTGCCTCTGCATCCTAGCCCTGGTATTCCTTGGAGGTCTCCCTTCTAAGTACTTGCCAGGGTCAGCCCTGCTTAGCTTCCGAGATCTGACAAGATTTGGCTTGCCTGGGCTATCCAGGTCAAGGGCGAGTATGTTTCTTTTTGAATAACTGGGAGTCTAAACCAATTCTAAACTGTGATTTAGAATCCCCAATACTCAGAAAGTAACAGCCACATCTGAACACCACAATGAACTAGGGTTAGATGGAAAGACAAGAGGACTTCAAACTTGGATCTGTGCGTGAGAGCTGGAGAGAGGGAGCACACGAGTCCAGGAATAAACCAGATCCATGCTCATGACATCTGAATGCAAGCTATGGATTTGAGGAAATATCACATTCCTTCCACTTCAAAAGTGCTCGTTTATCTTCCTAACTCATCAGTCCCTAAAACATTCATAGAAGACCTCAAACAAGCCACTACGGGCTGGTTTTAAAAGTCTGACCTCCCTGCCACCAAGCAACCACACTCCATTGTCTAATCCAAACTGAAATGTAATTAGCCAAAGAACATTCAATAGAAACAGTCATAAAGTGACACTGCTCAAGAGCCTCTGCTGACCCTGCTTGCTTGCAGAGAATGCTGCATCCCTCTTTTTGACAAAAAGATGATAGCTCCTTGTCACTTCAACCAATACTTTACCTACAACATTGTCATGGCCTAATAGCCTCAACAGAATGTCAGTAAACTGAGAAAAGCAGAAGTTTAAAATCATGGAAGATATTCAATGACATCCATATAAAAAAAAAATCTCCATTAAGGGCCTGCCTCACAGGAGCTTCCAGCATCTTAGTCTCACCTGCTCTACAATTATACCAAACTATAATTTAGATATGATCTGCAAGAGTGGTTTGATAGTGGAAGATCCTGCCTCTGGGTAAGGCGGTGGACTGGAAGGATTTCAGGTTCTATGACTACTAATAAGCAAGCAAGTAAAAATTTACAGCGTATTTTAAGGGCATATTGGGCTTTTTAGCAAGTGTTTTCACCCTGTCCCAGAAAAAAGCCTCATACGTAATTTTACATAAGAAGAACCACTGTTTGGTTTCATTGTAACTCCTCCTTAATTAGAAAAGCAAATTATGATTTTCAATTAAATTTGTCTGCTTGAAATGTGAACTAAAGTGTGCTGTGTCCCTGTGGGAAAGGATTGAGTTAAATGACCTTCAGACACTTCCACTTCTACATAACTACTTAACTGTGCCTTTAAACTAGCCGCAATTGTTAACTGTCCTGGAAGGGAAAAAAACAAACCCTGCAATGATTCAGTTTCAAAACTAAGCAGGTTAGTTTAGTTTTCTTTCTTCAGGATGCAACATTCCATCATGTTGCCAATTCACCCTGTTGGAGGAGTCTGCTGAAATTGGTTTGTGTGGATGAAGTTTTCGACCGAGCAAGAAAAGCAACACATTTCCCATTCTTAAGGGGCACAAGAATCTCCACCATGAAACCAGAAATATGTGTGTGTGTATATATCCATTCTGCAGAGCTTTATCAGCTTCACATTCCTTCATGGCCGGAAGTAACTTCTTGCACACCTTCATGGCTTCTTCAGCTGCTGTCCCTTATTGACTTGCAACTCAGATTACACTTTACCTTAAGGAACTTCCCCATGCCTCTCACAGTCTGAATGTGCCCTGAATGTAAACCAAGTTACATCGCAACTGTTGAGGAATTATGTATTAACAAATAAATAAAATACCTATCAACAATGCGAACAGCATCCATGGGGTGCAGGCAGCATTACTACATCAATTTTCACAGAACCAAACCAAACCAGAAGATGCTCCCTTTATTCATTTCATTCATTTTCAACTAGGCAACAGGTAGCAATGTGTTTAAAAGAACTTTCCGTACAAAGGCTCTCATTGGTCTGAAATGATAAAAACCCAGGAAAACAGCCACATTACGGATAAAGCAGAAACTTTATCCAAAAACAGCAGAAACGACACTGGACCTGGAGAGTCAGAAAGGGGCGCAAGGGATGCACAATCCAGAGACAAGAGGACAAGAGCAGAGCACTACTGCTATCACGGCCAAAAGAAGAACGGCAAACCATCAAGCTGTCACTACAAGATCTAGCAAGTCAGACCTTGCCCATTAGAGAAAGCTGTGGACCAGAGAGTACTGCCAGGGCCCTGTGGCAAGTCTAGACACATGGAGCAGTGGCGGGGTAAGGACAGGGATGGCAGAAACAATACAGAACTTCACTGATCTGCACTGTGACTGCCACTTTGTGCTCTCCCAGCACCACTCTTTTACTACCTCTCCTCTTTTCGTACAGCCAGGCAGGGATGTTTTATTGCTGCATTCTGTACAGCTCTCGGCATGTAGCTGGTCCCGAACTGCCTATTGTGCCAGTGTGCTCATGCTCAATGAGTAAAGGTAGAGTGCTACAAAAGCGGGTAAGTCACTGTAAAGGAGAAAGCTAAGGAGCGGGCTTGAGAAAGACAGGAAAGCGCACATCACATGAAACCAGGCAGCCTTTCGTTCTTAGAAAATTAGGTAGGAGGGCAGACTAAACCAGGCGTCCTGGCCCAGGCAGGTTCCCTAAGAATTAGATCCGGGAGTCAGAACACATTTCATCAGATATTCCCTCTGGATTTCTTCGGGTGCTCAATATTCTTAAGTAAAAGTCAAACAAAGCCCTCAGAACAAGATATTTCTGTACAGCGCACCAGACTCGACAGTGTAACTCACCCCTTCATCATCACCCTCTTTGCGTGTATATTTAGACTATAAAACGATCTACAGAAGCAAGTTCGGGACAATCTCAGCTCCGAAGGTCCCGGGAGCCTAATTTAGGGCCAGAGACTAATGTCAAAAGTTGGGTCCGGCACTATGAGGGCATCCCGTGGACCGTGGGGCCAGTCTCGCCCCATCCGCTGCCAAAACACTCGGCCTACAACGAGACCAGGCTGAGCTGGCTTCGTCCCCAATTCTGCCGGCGCTCCTGCAGGGGGCCGCCCAGCCGCTCCTAAGCATCCGGGGAGCGAGGCACCAGCCTGCCCGCCCCGCGCTCCCCCCGACCAAGTTGCACCGCGTTTCCGCCGTCCCCCCCCCTCCCAAAAGGCGCTCCCGGCGCGTCCCTCTGACCGGTGCCCCCGCTTACCAGTTTGCACGAGCTTCGCGCTGCTGGGTGCCTTCCCCTCCTGCGGTGCCGGGCCAGGAGGGAAGCGGCGAACAACGTGCCCCCCGCCGCTCCACCAAGCGCCGCTCGCCGCTCCGGCCGCCGGCCTCGGCTGCGCGGGCTCTCGCCGGGGAGCGCCCTCCTCGGTGATTGGCTGGCCGCTCGTCTGGTCCCCAAACAATGCGAGCCTTGCCGAGTCAGCAGTGGCGCTCGGAACCCCGCGCGGAGCGCCGCCGTGCACTGGCCGAGAGAAGAATCCCAGGAATGATGGAATTCTCTTCCTAGCAGGTGGGGAGAGCCCGGCTGCTCCATTGGCTGGCAAGCCCATGAGATCAGCATACATTAGGCTAATCAGGCCCTGACATCACATCCTCAGCAGGTAGAAATTGCTGGGGGGGGGGGGCAGATTGAGAGAGAGAAAGAAAGGGAAAACCTCCCGACAACGGAGAAGAGTTAAGAAGAGAAAGAAATTCTCACTGGGCTGAGCTCGCCTTAGTTCCTCTCTCCAGAACCGGGTTGCAGTTGGCAATGCGCGGCGAGCCCCTTCTGACTGGAGTTCAGATACAAAGCAGGCTGGCTTGTTGGACAAACTACATCCGTTCCCAGTGGGGCTCTCATGTTGTGGCTCCGGGAAGCAAAGGAACCAGGTTGGGCTGGTGTAGTTGCTCATACTTTGTTTTGACGGTTAGACGAAGCCTTCGGTCTCCTGGAAGCCAGTAGTACAGCCAAGCTACTCGGTTTCAGACTATGGTATCCTGCAAGCAGAGAGGTGGAGTTTTTTTTTTTTTTGGAGGGGGGGTGAAATAGAATGACTAAAGAACAGGATTATAAAGAACTGACCGAATTTTGCACAGTACTCTTCCTCAGTTTGCTGCTTTCCAGGCCCGTAGCTAGGATTTTTTAGTTTTTTGGGGGGGGCTTTTAAAAAGTCAGGGGGCACTGAAATTCACACATGGCCCCTGCTTCTCCCCCAAAGCATAAAGGGCTCCTATTCTGTCTGAAATGCGGCATGGAGGGGTATAGTCCTTTACAATTTCATCACAACTGATAAGAGAAAATAAGCACTTGAAAGCAATGGAAAGAAATAAAGAACGGAATGTCGTTTCAGATACTACTAAACAATTTTTATTTATGTATTTATTTGCATTTTCCTCCTCTTTGGAATTGGGTGTGAGGGCTGAGCTGGGCTTTTGTCCTTGAAAAGCAGAATGCTGTCCTGAACCTGCACACTAACTTACACCTTCTCGTATTGCAACCCTAAAATCAAGGTCTCATTTCCCTCTGGCATGGTTGGATCCTGAGTTTGCTTATTTTCCTTGTCCCTAATCCTTTCCCATTTGTGCTGTATATTACTACTACTACTTGTTTTAGCACCCCAGTGCTTTATAATCAAAAGGAAGCAATTGAGATTAGAGAAATGGCAAGGAGAAAGGGGAGCTTAATTGTTTTCCTCACTGCTGGTTCAATGCCCCCCCTCAGTAGTTTCTTGTCCCACGGCATTTGAAATAAGCCTTTTTTTGTGTGTTCACATAGAAGTAGAATCACCTGACCAAGATTAAAGCAAATAATATCCCATGGTAAGCAGGGAGAGGATTATAAACAGACCACTAAAGTATGAAATCCATGCTGCCCTCATGGTAAATATCATATGGTTATAAACATAGGTTGTTCACAAATTTGTGAAAGTGAGCTAAGTGAAATATTATGCTGGAAAAACTAACAGAAATTCCTTGGAAAAGGGAAATGTAAAAGCTACACTGTCCTAGCAGGATGCCTCTTTAGTATGACCTCAGCCACTTGTCTTTGTGGATGCAGTTGCTTTGGTGAAAAATGGATCACATCAGTTAACAACAGAAGCATGAACAACTGGATAATATGAGCAAAACTGATTGCTAAAATAAGATGAGTGAATCAGCTGTCCTGGACAGTTTTCAAGTGGAAAACCGTCCTAATTGAAAAGAAATGTAGAAAAAAAATAACGCAGCATGTGAGAATGAGTCTTTTGGTATTCTGTCTAGCCTGAGACGCATAGCCCAAGTTCAATAGGCTTTAGCCTTCCATCTGGTATTATTGCATGTTTACTACTGCTGATGACATCAGAGACTGTTTCCCTGGAAACATTTTGATGCCAGACAACTTATAAAGCTGGCATGTACTGGAACAGAAAGACACAAAACTGGCCCTGGAGAGGCACATGCAACTATAAATATCAAGAATAATTTATACTACTCAAAGGCCATCACAAAATCTTAGTAAGCTTGGTGTCAGTAAAGGTCACCATCAGTACCCCTGGGATTTTTACAATTTTGTCTCAGTGCAGTTGATTCTTGGAGTTTTTAGCTCCACTCACATCTTGCCTTAATAAAATTATTGGTCACAGTTAGCAACTGACATCAGCTTTGTAAAATGTACTTCAAGGAAACGTTAATCTAAAACAAGTCACTTCACTCCATATGCAAATAATTTGAGCAAACATTTCAGCATTGTTCAGCGCTAAACCTCCCACTTCACACAGCCTGACATCTAGACGCACTCAAATAACAACATATAGTCAAACTGTATCAGAAATGCTCCTCAGCAATGACACCGTTGTCCATATGGAGAGACTTGAGAGTCCTCTTCAAAAGTCCTTTGAAAAAGACAGGTTTCATTCATGCCAACTTCACATTGTGTCAAACTGAACTAATTCCAGAGAGGTGAGAAGATGCCCCAAACTTTGTTATACTTGGTAACTTTAATAGTTATCACAGCAACAAATGGCTGTAATTAATTTGTATTTAGATACCCTTTGCCCTCCTCATGGCGAGATTAGAAGATCCTTCTTACTCCTGGAAGGGGAACATAACATCCGGGCAATGGGGACAAGCCATGTGTAAATATCAAATAAACTAACAAGGTAGAAGCAGCCAGTTGCAAAAAGAACAGCCAAGTACTTTCGGAGTTTATTCTCCATGTTTTCATGTCCCAAGGCCATTTTTGTTTGTTCTACATATAGTCATTGACCAAGATCAAAACACCTATTCACCTAGTTCCATGCATCAGAATGCACGTTGAGCTTGTGCTTCTTGCACAGCATTCCCTGCATGCTACATGTACCAAGACTTTTGAAACTGAGGAACATTGTGCTATGCCGGTTAATGCCACCATATTATGGGAATCTGTTGAATCCCGCTCGGTTAGTGTAAGCCCCGTCGGCTGGCCTAACTAGCTGTTTGGGCTCCAGTCTTTACAAATAATAGTTTTCAAGAAAAACAGCCCCTGGACTTAACAACAATCCAGATGTTGCCCTCCATCATACGCACCCCTTCCAATGTTGACTAAAAGTGTTGCATATGACATTCAAACTGAAATGTAAGAGAAATATTGTAAATGGATGGGGTGGTTCAAACATGCCATAATTTTTATAGCTTCAGATTCCATGACAAAGTAGCCCTGTGATATAGTAAGCCATGGAGTTCAGTCAGACTACAAAGAATGTATTTACTATGGGCATGCGGCAGTTGCAGTACAAGGCATATTTAATTTACATGCAAAACTTCAGTGGTCTCTGTTCACCATCACCACTCTTCTATTTACAAAATTTGGTATAAGCATCATATTGCTAATATGAGAAAACTCTCAGAATGTTCACAATAGCAGGAACATCGTTATGTATTAATTATTAAAATGTGGTACGGAATTTGCCAAGTATTCACCAATCTGCCCAGACCTGGATAGCCCAGGCTAGCCCAATCTCATCAGTTCTCCAAATGTATGCAGGCTCAGCTGTGGTTAGTACTTGGTTGGGAGACCACCAAGGAAGTCCAGGGTTGCTATGCAGAGGCAGGCAATGGCAAACCACCTCTGACTATTTCTTTGCATTGAAAACCCTGTGGGGTCACTTGTGACTTGATGGCACAAAAAAGAATTTCACCGATGAGTCCTTGATTAAGTAAAAGGCCTCGTTTAGTGGAAGGGGGGCATTAGATTCAATCCAGAGGGTAGAAACTGGTGCCACTAAAATCAAGAAGATTTGCATCCAAGGCCCTGTTCGCACAAGGCGTTTTGGGCCGGGAGAGGGATGGATCGGGGCCGCAGCAAATGGGCGCGATCCCACAGCAACATCTGGGAATCGTGCTGTGCCCGTTCCCAGCCCATTCCCAATCCGCCCCTCCCAGCCAAACCCCGCAGCAAAAAAGAACCACCTACCTAGGTGGTTCTTTCCGAAAGGCCGCATCACTGCCAGCCGTGGGATTGCCGGCGCGTCTTTCCGCCGGCGCATCTCCGGCCTCCGGCCGTACTGCGCATGCTTGAGCACAGCGTCTCTTTTTTGGTGCGGCTTTTAAAAGCCGCACTTTGGCCAGTGTTTTCCCTGCCGTGTGGCAGGGACCCAAGTCTATCTACATGTTCCACAAAATACTTCCTTTTGCAACTGAATGAAAGAATACCTCACAAAGTGGCCTGCTAGTTAAAAGAATAACAGATTTAGCTGTGATTCCCAATAACGTTAAAAGAGTACTCAAAGCCCAAGTCAAGTTCCTATTATCAGTGGAAAAATAATTTTATGGTCTTTGATCCAATATACCCAATATACCAGTCCTGTTTATGTATACTTTTATGTATACTATGAAGTAAGTTTTGCTGAATTGATAAGAGACTTGCTTAACAAGTCTGTAGAGGCATGTGTATCACAGGCAACCACTTACTGTATCAAATGCACCTTTGAGCATATATCCCGAGTGGCTGTCACCTCTGTGGTTTCTCCCATGCCAATGTGTGTTTCCTAACAGCATGCTTAGCTTGTCACACAGGAGATGCTTCTTCAGGTTGGAAAGGTAAATATGCAGTTAGTGGAACCATAAACCGTTACATGAATGCCTATCAATGTGATGGAAACCATGAAACGAGTGGCATTAAGTGTACATGTAAAGATTAAAATGGATCTCTTTGTGGGCAACTGCCGGTTTGATAGGAAGGACTCACTATAAGTCTCCCTGCAAAAGTACCCCAAATTCTAGGACATTGTGCAAGCTTTTATGGTTGACCAATGCCTTATTTGAACATATGGAAGATAAAAGTCAAGTATCAGTTGACATTACAAGAAGCCAAGTAAAGTAACTATGTAATTGTTTTAGCCACATTATAAAACTTAAGATACACATACATGAAGAACAGCTTGTAACTAATAAAGATTCATTAGGAATGTTTGGCTATCTCTTATATGGAGTTCCAAGTTTTTGTACTTTCTGTTTTCAAGGGGGGGGGGAATAATGAAATTCATTTTGGACTACTAAATAAACACATACACCTTTTGTTCGGTTTCAGTAGCTTATTCAGCAATGATATCACTGTCTGTGTTGGGATAGGTAGCCTGTGTACCAACACTGTACTGTATAAATGGGGAAAGTGGGGTACAAGAGGTAATGGTTCTTACCTTTAAAGCCCTTTATGGCCAGGGTCCGACTTACCTGAGGGACGCCTTTCCCTATATATACCCCAGAGAGCACTACGGTCAGGGAATCAAAATCGATTGGCCCTCCCAGGCCCTAAGGATGCCAGGCTGGCTGTAACCAGGGCCAGGGCTTTTTCGGTGGCGCCTCCGTCCTGGTGGAATGAGCTCCTGGAAGAGATCAGGGCCCTGCGGGACCTTTTACAGTTCCGCAGGGCCTGCAAGACGGAGCTCTTCCACCAGGCTTTCAATTAGGAGCCACCACCATCACTAGTTACCATCACTAGTAACTGTCACTAGTAACAACTGTATAGCCTAGTTCCTGGTGAACTATCGACAGCCTGTGCACATCAAGTAAGATCAATGCTCAAAATGAACACCATATGGTATGCACACATGCAGCACCACCATTGCTTAACGTCGCTAGCACTTAATATGCAATAGTGTATTGTTTTAATGAATTGTTTTAATGGTTTTAATGATTTGATTGTTAATCTGTGTTTTATGTGTACGAGCCGCCTTGAGCCTGCTTTGGCGGGGTAGGGCGGGATATAAATTGGAATATAAATAAATAAATAAGAAGAAAGTTAATTATTGATACGTAGCTCCAACATTTTAAAAAAATCTAGCAATACAAATTGATCTGAGCTATATGAGTATAATTCAGAAATAAAATAAAACATTCCATGTATTGTATGGCATATAAACTAGTAAAAATAAAACAAGACATTCCTGCACAAGAGAATTAATTATTTAATATACAAAATAATATGGTTATCATCACAAAAAATGCCATTGTTACACACAAATCTAACTTTTCATGTGAAAGTACCAGACAGTTTAAAGCTGTTGTTCTAGGGTGATAGTTTAAGTGTTATCAGGTAGGAATGAAAATGAAGGAGGCTTATTATCATCGATACCTCTAGACTCTCACAGACTTCTGCTAGCAGCTCAAGACAGCAGACAAGGATATGACTACCCAGTGAGCTTCATAGCTTAGGAGGGACTTGAAGCCAGGCTTCCATGGCCCTAGCATAACACTTTGTCTAGTGCACCTCACTGCCTTTCACATTGATTTCATTATGAAGATACTGTTGCTGAAAGATCTGACGTAGCATATACTCATGCTCTCATAGCACTATGATGAGTATATCATAATGTCTAGACAGACATTTTGAAGAGTCTCAATCACAGCTGGTTTATCCTTTCATCCTGCCTACCTTGTGAATGAGGTATTCCAAAAAGGACTAGAATGAGGAGCCAGTTGTTCTGTATTCTGCACAAACAAAAATCTTTCAGGCCAACAGTCAACAGGTAAGAATGGATACCTGGGTGGCATTTAGATCACCTGATTCTGAATTTGTTGTTAACTGAAAACATCACCACAGTATGCTGAGGCACTGAAAAGAGCAGATGGCATGAATTATTAGGAAATATCTGAATGGAAGCAGCAACTATAATGGAATCACAGTGGTTTGAGGTATCAGACCCGTGATTCCTTTAACCCACTATACTGTGTCCAGTTGTTGCCAGCCAGAACAGAAGGCTATGGGAATGGTGGAGTGTGGTAATCATCCTCAACGATGGCAGCATACCAAAGAACGGGGGTCCGCCCTGGTGCAGCTTGAAGAAGGTTCTTGAAGGGGGCCCTCGAAGCCATCCTCGTGCTGAATGTTTTGTGCAGTTTTGGCTGCAGCCAGTCAGGGTGCAAGAAAGTCAGAGCATAGCAAAAAGCACCGTCGGATCAATAAGCTAGACTTCCCCTTTCTCCAAGACTGAAGCAAACTTCCTTATCAACAACCAAGCCAACCCACTGAAAGCTGCTACAGAAATTGCCAGCCTGCAGGTCATTTTCTTCAATAGTCTAGCCTTTCTCTCTTCCTTTCCTTGCACCCAGCTTAGCCAGATCTTGCAAAGCAGTAGTTAGGGTGTTGCCTAAGGTTACCAGATTTTTTTGGTGTCTGTCCCCTTTTGGGCTGTTTTTTAAAAAAACTGATTAAATGTCCCCTTTTTGGGTTGGGAGACTGAGTCTGTTTTACCCTACAGTCCCCCAGTGGAGGCAAGCTTCAGCTTAAATAGTACAGGAATTTAAAATGAGATTTGTCATAGTGATCAGTTGTTTGAAGTAGTCAGGAAATATGTCCTCCTTTTTGCTTTTCAAAATGTGGTAATCCTACTGTTGCAGCAAGATAAAACAATCTTTCCCTCTCTTAATTTCTCTCCCTCTTTTCCACACATTTCTCATACGTTTCGGTCTCCCTCCACCTAATTTTTCCGTGTCCCTCCCCCCTTTATTTTCACTTCTTGGTCTCAAAACCTTCTCATACCTATCCTGCTTGATGACATAATATATTTAAAAGTACTATAGTAGCAAACCTTTGTTAATATTATGAACAGAAAGCACTGGGTTTGCTAGGCACTGTACATTGCACTGGTTCTACTGGGCTTCTAGCCCCCCCCTCCCCTGCTTGGACTGTGAGTCTGTGCTTGACAGCAGCTGGCATTGCCACAAGGGCACTGGATTTGCTGGGTGCTGTACAGTGTACTAGTTCTGTTGGGCTTCCAGCCCCCCCTTCCCGCTTGGACTGTGATTCTGTGCTGGACACTCCGTGATTACACTGGTACTGCTGGGTACTCTGCACTGGTTCTGCTGGGCTTACAAAAATGTGATGGATTTTTTTGTTGCTGCTGTCAAGTCATAACTGACTTATGGTGACCCTGTGGGGTTTTCAAGGCAAGAGATGTTTGGCAGTGGTTTGCCATTGCCTGCCTCCACATCAGCCCTGCTTAGCTTCTGAGATCTCAGGAGATCAGGCTGTCCTGGGGCTAGCCAGGTCAGGGTTAGACTGAGAGTAATGTGACTGGCCCAAGGTCACCCAGCAAGCTTCCATGGCACAAGTGGGGATTCAAGCCTGGATTTCCCAGATCCTATTCCAACACTTTAAACACCACACCATGTTGGTTTTCATGATGGAATAGCATGTTGGAATTTGATTTTTTTTTTTACTGGCATTTTTATACATATGAAGTTAAATAAAATAATTTTTTTCACTGTCATCATTTCTTTTCTGGCCACTGAAAAAACTTTGTTCTGCTGCTTCAGACCAACACGGCTACCCACCTGAATCCATTTTGGCGGCATTATTATTATTTGTTTTATTTCATGATTATTACTGAAAATAATTTTGTCGTATAGAAGAGGGGCTCTGACCTGGATAGCCCCAGCCTAGCCTGATTTCATCAGATCTCAGAAGCTAAGCAGGGCCAATGTGGAGGCAGGCAATGGCAAACCACCTCCAAACAACTCTTGCCTTGAAAACCCTACAGGATAGCAATAAGTCAAGAGGGGGTGTTAAAAAATTATTTGCCCCGGGCACCAAATAGGCTAGGTATGCCACTGATCCTCAACAGTCCCATCTGTCCTCCAGGGTTCTGAACCAATCCTTGTGATTTAGGCCTCATGCAACTCCAACTGGTTGTCAGCCAATCAGAGCCCGTGGAACTCCACTGGATGAGAAGGGGTGAGCCAGCCTTGGCTTAAGTGGGGTGAAGATAAACTTTTTTCCTTTGGACAGGGATTTTGTGGCTATGGAAAGGGGTATTAGCTTTTATTTGCCTTTCTAGTTAGGGTTTGGGGAGCGGCTTAGGGAAGAAAGCTTGTTTTAGTGTGACAAATAAACGTTCTGTTAAAGGCCCATCATTCCTAACTGATGTGTATAGGTTTTGTGGAAAGGAGCTCTGTGTAGTAAGAGAGCAGCCTTCCTTCAGGGTTTAATTACTTTACTTGAAGCTCGGCTACAAAGTAGCTACTTTGGGGGGGGAGTTTGTAACCTTTGGGGGGTGAAATTGAGAGACAGTTTTACTTTATATATTGAAGTAGGGTTGCCAAATCAACTTACCTCGCCGGCGGGGGACTCTAGGGTGGCTCCTGGAGCGCGCACGCGCGCCGCATGCACGTCACAGGCAAGTGACGTCATGACGCCGGGCATGCTGGGGGTGGGGCCACAGCCATTTGAGGGGAAAACTCTATGTTTCCCCCTCAAATGGCTGTGGCCCTGCCCCCAGTGTGCCCGGTGTCATGACGTCACTTGCCTGTGATGTGCACGTGGGGGTGGGGTTTCCCCCGGGGCCCGATTCCACGGGGGCAGAAATCAGGCCTCCAAAGCGGGGGGAAATCCGCCCCCCGGGGGGAATTGGCAGCCCTATATTGAAGCCTTCCACACAAAGCATTTACCCTATTAAGTACATCTTTGTTCATCTTCATCTGTGTCTTGTCTAGTAAAATATCTGGTTATGCCAATAAAGGTTGATTGATTGGTAGTAAAGTATCTAGGAAACAGTGAAATCTATTGACCTCACAAATATGTATAGCCTTGATATAGCAGGTTTACAAATAAGAGACCTTTAGGGAGCACAGTACTTACACACTACCAATCCTTAATTTAAATCTTGCGTCCCCCCCTTTTATTTGATTGTCGGTGGTTGGAGTTTAGAGAATCTACAGGATTTGACATTCTTCAATCCAGGGCAGTAGCCCCAAAGCCTTCCCCCACCTCACCCCATAGCCACCCCACACGCTGTTCCATTTATATGTCATAATTAACAGGCACTGATAGACCTTATCCTTTACATCTTTGTATACTTTCCTCCCAAAAAAACATTTAAACTAATTTCTGTCACCATTCTTTGCAATGGTGAATTCCATAGGTTAATTATGCAGTGTTAAAATGTATTTTCTCTTAGTTGCAAGACAATTAAATTAGATGTTACCCAATTCTAGCATTACTGGAGGGGCGGGGAAAAATCTGTTTTCACTGCTGTCTGTAATTTTGTAAATCTGTGTCATGTACAGGGCCTGTAAAATGGAGCTCTTCCACCAGACGTTCGACTAGGAGCCACACCATACACCGAGGAATGTCCCTCTGCCCTGATGACTGGTCTAAGGACTGTAGAAATAAACTAAACTAAACTATCCCTATGCCCTGGTTTGCCATCTTTGCTGCCAGCCTGTGCCCTGGGTCTTACCATCATGTCCCCAGCCATACTTGCCGTATACCAATGAGAACTGAGCTAGTGTGAAAAAATAGCATTCAACAATCACCCAAGTTACATCATAAAGAACTGTTGCTCTTTACTTGATATGTTCCAGCATTTTGTTTTATAAATGATTGCTAATTTTATTTTTATGTTTTCTGATGTTTTAACTGTATCTGTTTTATGAATGTTGTAAGCTGCCCTGAGCTCGCCTCAGCAGGGAGAGCGGGATAAAAATCAATAATAACAACAACAACAAGAACAACAACAACAACATCAATACTTTTTAAATTTTAGGGAAAATGTAAGTCAGCCTTGCTTTACATTTTCTTTTTTTTAAGAATTTTTTTCTACAACACAGACATAACACAAACATATAACACAACAATTAACATAAAATTGGGAGTACGATATGTGAATATATACTTTAAAGCCAACTATCTGTTACTTAAAAGTTACACCTCCTTAATAGACCAATATTTTTGCAACCATTATTGTCAAAAGTTAAGTTCTTAAAGTCTAATTCTTCTCTTCACCTTGTTTATATGCTTTGTCCTGTCTTAGTATAGGTATAGTTCTCGTACCATTTGTAGAATCTCCGCCATGTGTTTTCAAATGACTCTTCAGTATGGTCCTTCAAAGTTAAAGTTAATTTGTCCATCTCTGCTGCTTCTAATATTTTGTTAATAAATTCTTCTTTACTTGGTATCTCCTGGCTCCTCCAATATTTGGCATATAATATTCTGGCTGAGGTGGTGATATATATTAACAGATAAGAGTCATCGTTTTTAAAGTTATCGGGTAAAATGTTTAACAAAAATATTTCAGGAGTAAAAGGTACATTACATTTCAAAACTTTTTGTACTATTTCATGTATCCCCACCCAATATTTCTTAGCTCTATCGCATAGCCACCACATATGATAAAATGTTCCTGTTTTGTTCTCAGACTTCCAACATTTATCAGAAAATTTTGGGTGAAATTTAGCTAACTTTTCGGGAGTTATATACCATCTACAAAACATCTTATAAATGTTTTCTTTGTACGCAATGGATTTTGTGATTTTAATATTTTCCCCCATAGTTTAGACCATTGATCAAACTGAATAGCATGACCCACATTCTGTGCCCACAAAATCACTACATTTTTAACAGTTTCATCAAACATTTTATAGTCCAGCAGTAATACATACATTTTCTTTATAAATTTCTGATCATCTGCAAGCATTAGCTTACCTATTTCTAACCATTCCTCATAAAAGCCAATATCTTTAGTGTACCTTGATTCAATCTGTACTTTCTGCCACCAATTAAAACCCTCAAGTAATTTCAGATTACATTCTGAATCCAATAAATCCGAATATCTCATAGATGGTTCTTCCGTTACCAATTTAGGGTTTGTAAAAGCTTCTAAAGGAGCAACTAGTTTTGGCATCTTACCATAAAATTGTTTTTTAATTGGTTCCCAAACTTTTAACAAAGCAGCCATTAGTATTTATGGGAATCCAATTTTCCATACCATAAAAAGGCATGCCAAGCCAACCTAATTGCATATTGTGGCCTTCTAATTTGAGGAGCCTTTGATTGTCTAATGTAATCCAGTCTTTAATCCAGGCTCATGCTGCTGCTCTATAATACAAGGTATAATCTGGAGGGCCAAAATCAGCTCTTTCTTTTGCATCCAGTAATGCTTTAAGCTTTATTCTTGGTCTCTTCCCCTGCCATATAAACTATTTCATCAGTTTGTCAATCTCTTTAAAATAGTTTTGGTTATGGAGAACTGGAGTAGTTTGGAATAAAAACATCAATCTGAGTAAGATGTTCATTTTTATAGCTACTATTTTGCCCATAAAGGAAATTTGAAGATCCTTCCACTTACTTAGATCTTCTTTTAAAGTTTTCAATAATTCCATATAATTATCTTCAAACAGGGAGCTACATTTATTCGTTAGGTTTATTCCCAAATACTTAATTTTTTTTCTGATTTCCAATCCTGATAATTCCTGCAGACCTCTTGCTTGTGGTTCCGTCATATTTTTTTACCAAAATCTTAGTTTTATTTTTATTGATTTTAAGCCCAGCTACATCCCCATATTCTTGTAGCATCCTCAATAGGAGTTCTATTGACTCTATAGGTTCTTCCAGGATGAAGGCCAAGTCATCTGTAAAAGCTAATAGCTTAAATTGTTCTCCTCTTATTTTGAGTCCTCTAATTTGATCTTCTGCTCTGATTACTTCGTTTAAAATTTCTACCTCCAAAATAAATAAGAGCAGTGAAAGTGGACATAGCTTCTTTAATAGGATCCATGGCATCAGAGATAGAGCCTTTAATATTATCTTGAATAAAAACTTGCCACTCTTTTGATTGAGAAGATGATACAGCAGCCCCCACTGCTTTGGATATCCCTGGTGAGCTTCCTCGTATTTTAGGGGGGTTGTTGGATCCAGCCATTTTTCTTCAAGAATTCTGTTTTCCAAAATTTTACCTTATATGGCCAGTACCATCGAGTCTGTGAGAGGAAAGTTAGAGAGTCCTGTCTCTTTAAGCCACAGCTCTTCTGCTCCAGACGAATGCAATCCTATCTTAGCTGTTACTGAGTGCTTATTGTATCGTACTCTAATGAATCCTCAAGTTGCAGCTCTTAAAAAATGTAAAAGATCCTTAACGAACAGCTGTAGCCAATAATCTTTCCCAACCTTCAAATGACTATTAGAGGGAGACCATTTAACACCAGGACGGAGAAAAGAGAAACCAAACCTAAAAACACTGAGAACGTAGAAATCTCTCACTTGCACCCAAAAATTGCATACGTGAAAATAGTCGAGGTGCCTACTTCCCCAAAGACAGTTTGGTGTAGTGGTTAAGTGTGCAGACTAATCTGGGAGAACCAGGTTTGATTCCCCACTCCTCCACTTGCACCTGGCTGGATGACCTTGGGCAAGCTGTAGCTCTGATAAGAACATAAGAGATGCCAATGTTGGATCAGGCCAAAGGCCCATTCAGTCCAACACTCTGTATCACACAGTGGCCAGAAATACCAGTGCCATCAGGAGGTCCACCAGTGGGGCCAGGACATTAGAAGCCCTCCCACTGTTGACCCCCCCAAGCACCAAGATGACAGAGCATCACTTGCCCCAGAGTCCCTATCTATACCTTGTGGCTAATAGTCACTGATGGAACTCTGCTCCATATGCTTATCTAATTCCCTTTTGAAGCCGTCCATGCTTGTAGCCGCCACCACTTCCTGTGGCAGTGAATTCCAAGTGTTAATCACTCTTTGGGTGAAGAAGTAAGAGCTGTTCTTGAAAAAGGGCAGTTACTGTCAGAGCTCTCTCAGCCCCACCTACCTCACAGGGTGTCTGTTGTGGGGAGGGGAAGGGAAAGGAGTTTGTAAGCACTCTGAGACACCTTTGGGTAGTGAAGGGCGGGGTACAAATCCAATCTCTTCTTCATGCGCCCACCAATTCACCCGAATGTCTAGCGCTTAAAATCCCTTTTGCTTGCCGCTATTCCCTGCGTTGGGGGGGGGGGAACTCCCGCCTCTCTATTGTCCACCTTTTTAAAGCTTTAACAAGTGAGCTACAAAGTTATGCGTGAATTAGACTTTCTCCTTTGTTGCCATTAAAGAGTTACGGTACTGTAGCACTCAGAGAGGCAGAGTTTCTTTTAAAAACCCCTCCCGCTGGGGAGCAACAGCTAGGAGCCCATAGGCATGAGCTTTTCTTCTTGATCCTGGCGTTGGAGGCGATCTAGGGCTCACCCCCGTCCACGGCCGCGGGGGACCCAAATCAAGCCTCTTGCTCTCCCCCCTCTTCCCGAGGGGAGAGTGGGGTCTCGGAACAACCAAAAACCCCTACGATAGATCAAAGAAGCTGTCGGTCTCAGGAGCTTTCCTGAGACGCATCTGCGGCGCCATGCAGTTCCCCTCCTCCCTCAGGAGTCAGCCTTGCTTTACATTTTCAACCCTATTTTATCCTTTAAAATACCCACATAAGAACGAAATGATAACACTTCAACCAACACTAAATGCTTTCCTAAAGAGCCAGAGTTCTATTAGCCACCATCCTACTACATTGTTTTATATACCATCCTGTTGATTGTACTGACTTGCACTAAATAATCCACCTTGAGTCCCAGTGAGAAAGGCAGACAAATAGAAACAAACAAATAAAATGAAGCATTCAAGTCAATATGCATGTGCGGGCAGGTAGGATTTTCTTTAGTCATAATGCACATCATTTTACACATTTTTTTTTTTTAATGCCAGTTCGTGGCCCAGTAGTTATAACTATATTTTATGTTTTTTTCCAGTTCATATTATTAAGGGATGTAGGCTTGTTGAACAATTGGGTATATCTATGGGTGATTTCTCAATAATGGATGAATTGCAGCTGTATCTGTGAGCAGACTGAATTTATTTATTTATTTATTTTATTTCACTTATGCCCTGCCCTCCCCGCAAGCGGGCTCAGGGCGGCTTACATAGGCACAACTGTGCAATAAAATACAACAGGATTAAAACAGTTAAGGCACCAAGTGCAACTGAACAGTGCTGAACTCACCCTGCTTGCAGAAACAGTGCCAAGTTAAGAGTTTCATTAACATTTCCCACACTTGTGCACATGCATGGGTGTGTTCCCAGGAAGCATATTATAGAGAACAGAAGGATTTTGCACTCCTCCGTATCTCAGACTCTCTCTGTAATTGATGCAAGTTACTGGACAGCCGGTTTGGTGTAGTGGTTAAGAGCGGCGGTCTGTAATCTGGAGAACCGGGTCTGATTCCCCACTCCTCCACATGCAGCCAGCTGGGTGTCCTTGGGTCAGCCACAGTTCTCTCAGAGCTGTTCTCTCAAGAGCAGTTCTTTCAGCCCCACCTACCTCACAGGGTGTCTGTTGTGGGAAGAGGAAGGGAAGGAGATTGTAAGCTGCTCTTGCGACTCCGAGTGAAAGGTGGGGCATAAATCCAACTATTCTTCTTATGCTTAGAATGTATTTTAGGTGATGACTCATTCATGCGCGTGTGTGTAAACAAAGCTCACTACAGGAACAAATAAGTGTCAACTCCATGTCAAGATTTACAATAGCCATCTAATGCTGTTTTATCATTATTCTTTGTTATCCTGCATTACCAGCTGGCATTCCTTTGCTAGTGAATTTTACTAACCCATAAAGCAGAGGAGCTTGCAGCAGCCCCAAGTTTAAAAGGAGCCTGAAGTTGAGTTTCAGATTGTCTCTAAATATAGTGTTGAATACTTGAGGAGTCAGATATCTAACATCCTGGAGCAACGTGCCATTCAGTTATGCCCCACATATTGCTTTGACGGGAAAAGAATGAGATAGGGGATTGAGCAGATGGAGAACAATAAATCTTTTCAGAGTTTTTATTTCTGAAGCTTGCTGTCTTGCCAAAGTAACTGGCCAAGTCTGTATGAAGTATAAACTGTAAAACAGAATTCATCCAAAATAATCCAAGCGCACTACTGGGCTGCTACAAGCGATTGGAGTTAAACTTGGTCAAAGAAGATTTCAAAGGGCTGTAGAGAAAAACAAACAATGAAGACCCAGCTTGAGCAGAAGAGTCACTGGGCAAACTCCAAGGATCAAGTTATCAATGAAAAATGTCAATTATCACCAAATCAGGCCTAAAATGTGTGGGCAGAGCTTCACACACAGAAAAGACCTTTCTGCATCCATGCTGGCCTGCTCAGGGAGGTGGGGATTTAGGATGACTACCTTCCAGGGCCCTATTAAACCTGCAACACCACAAAATAGGGCACATAATGCAATTTATTTTCATAAGATTTTTTTTTGGGGGGGTGTTGTAGGGCACTCAGAGGGAATCTCTTGGGAGCTCAGGAGGTGTTCAATAGCACTACAGCCCCCTGTGCTCTCTAAATAGCTATTCCTAAGCCTCAGAGGACCTCCAGTAATGCAGTGAGAGGTGTCACAACTTAACTCGGTACTACAAATCTGTCAAAATTACCACCACCACCCCATTTTGCAAGCAGAGGTACCTTCTGCCCAGGCAAGAGCTTGTTTGTGTCCAGTATAGAATAACTTCAACTGTGTAGTGACCTCTAATGCAACGAGATGAGCAGGTGTCTGGATTGGCAACTAATGCTATAAACCTAGTCAGGTTTGTTTTCCTTCTTCCTGTGACAACTAACAGGCTCAATTTGCAACATCACTTTCAGACATCCCTCACTTCAGAATGTCTATATTAACTTGCTTGCTGACAGAATTTCCCCAGTTGGCTGGATTATGCCTTGTTATACCATCCCTCATTGGAGAGAGGTTGTATTACAGTCTCCAGTTAAACAGTATGCTATAAGCTGCTTACAGTATAAACCAAGCAGAGTTACACCTTTCTATATCAGTTGGTCAATGAGTTTAGAAGGGTACAGCTCTGTTGAGGATCATACTGTTACTCTGGTTCATATTCTATTGAAATCAACTGAGCAGGTCACCCTATGACGATCTTCCCATGAAGGTCTGCCACTCTCCATTAGCCCCTCCAATTTCACTGGGGAGAGGGGGCTTCCCTTCTTGTAGAGTTTCATGTTTATGGGTAGTGCTATAAGCAAGAAAGAAATTGGCCAAGCAGTGGGCCCACCTGGGTCATGGATTATGACTACAAATATATCATGGAACAGGGGTGTCAAACATGTGTCCCATAGGCCAGATCAGACCCCCAGGGGGCTTCTCTCAGGTCCACAGTGGCTGTCTCCTGCTTCTTCTTCCAGTTCTGCTGCTGCATCATAGATTGCTTTGCCAGACTCTCTCAATTGCTCAGGAGAGATAGTTAGGCAAGCTTCTGTTCCCTGCTCTGGCTGAGGCTCCTCCCCCTCCTCATCCCAGGTAGAAGGAGGGAATGAGCCAGAGCTTGCTTCCTGGCCAGGCTACCTCAATCACACAGGAAAGAAGAGCTAGCCTTTCTTCCCCTCCATTGGCTGAGGCTCCTTCCCAAAGGGAGGGGAGGTGAGAGAGCTTGCTTTGCTTGGCTGCCTCAATTGCACGGGAGAAATACAGACAACCTTTAAGACCAACAAAATTTTATCCAAGGTATGAGCTTTTGTGTGCCTTGCTACAGTGTGTGGGTTTTGTTGGGCTTGTTATGCTGTGGCTCTCCTGGGTGAAAGTGCCCCCCCCTTTTCACTGTATTCATGCCATCATAATCCATTCTTTCTCAGGAGGAAAGCCATGTGAACTATTTATATGAGGAATAACAAGCCAGTGAGGTGGATTAGGCTGAGAGCGTGTGTCCAGACCAAGTTCACCCAGCACATTTCCTCTGGGGATTTTGAACTTAGACTTCCCAAATAGTGATCTAATACTGACCACTGAGGAAGACTAGTTTTGTAGACAAACACATAGCCCTCAGTCTTTGTCATGGTGCCTTCTCATGTTCTTGACCAGCACACAAAGCAATTTATGTACAAAAGCTTGCAATGACCAGCTATTTCACGCTTTCTCCTGGGTCCTAGGCTCAGAACTCTGAGCAGGAGATTTCTGTAGTGAATGTCAATAAATCCAAAGTAGGTTTGCAGTTTACAGATACACGACATACTCAAGATTGCAACAGCACAGACATTTTGATGCAGTGATTCAGAGCAAGAGGTATCAGTCACTTAAATCAACAAAATTTTTGCAAGAGTGCTAATGTGTTAAGCATGTTTTAATTTTAAGTTAAAAAAATCTTTAGCTATGTTTTTAACTATATAAAGTTTATATATCCGCTACTTGGCAGTTTATGACACACATGACCTGGCCCAACAAGGTCTTATTTATGTCAGATCCGGCCCTCATAACAAGTTTGACACCACTGTCATAGAAGGTCTCTAGGAACAAGGAAGTGGTGTAATAAATCTAGCAGAATAATAAACCGAGCAGAAATGTAAAACAAAGGAGCAAATATCTACAGAAAAGTATACAGAAGTATCTAATGTGATCTAAGTTTCCACAGTCATCCCATCATGAGATTAAATATCCACTCAACATTAAGAACATCAATGGTAAACAGTAAGTGCTGATAGAACCTTTAATGCAACAAACCACACAAATATTGTCTCCAAATCCTTCAGGATCTATACATGATTTCTATCCTGTTTGCACATTTGTCGGCAAGGAAGTAAGAAATCTTTGATTCTATTTTTTTAAATTGACGTTACAACTTTATGGAATATCTTCCATTTTAAAAAAGCAAGATATTAAGAGCTCACAGCCTGGCCTCCTTCAGCCCACAATTTATTCATGGCTCCCTGCCAAAGAACCTGCCCTGCAAAGCTTGTGGCCTCCAGAGGGGAAGGTAAGCTACTTTTCAAAAACCACAAAGACATGAATGATTTACAGAACAGGAATATTTCAAAATAAAAGGCTATCAAGACTGTCCAGGAAAAGCTTTAAACCCCCACCCTTTAGAGATTTATTGTGCAGACAAAAATCCTTGCAACTTGCAAGGCATAAACAGATGGAATAAACTAGCCCATTTCCCATTAAATTTGGGATGTAAAAAAATCCTTTCCCTGGAGTATAAGTAGCAGCATATTTGGTTTCTGTACACAAACAAGTTCATCACCCTAGCCCAGAGATGCACGGCATATTTCAGTCATGTCAGACAAATAAAACCAACTCCGGTTACAGTAAAGATCTATAATAAAACAACACCTGTAATGTGAAAGACACCGCACCATTGGCTTCTCGGGGTTTGGCTTTACACGGAACATCTGCTGGACATAAAAATGTTTAATTAGCTGTTCGACTACATGAATTTTTTTTCTGCCTTCAACACATTACATTTACCCTTGCTCAGCTAGCAAGGTTCAGGAGGAAGCAACTAAGTTTTTATCAAGATGTGACAGGGTGGGGGTTTCCAGCCACCAGTCTCTTGCAGATTTGATGAAGTTACTTCTAATGTTTGGAACCATATTTTTCATTAGTGCACTCTCTCCCAAAGTGGCAAGTTACACAAACTCTTAAAATTAATCTTTGTTATGGTTGGCCACTCTGAAACTTACATGTTTACCCAAGGTCCTGTATTGCCCGTCTTCTGAAAGCAGATATGTGAAATGTGAGTATGCTTGGATATAAAAATATACTGAGATTTTATACTTGCATCTCTTCACACTTCCAAAATAAAAACCTATTTATAAACTATTGAGAACCCCCTTCTACATGACAACTTAGTTGTCTGCCCAGTTACAATAGCCACAATACTGATGGTCCGCACAATGCATAGTATTTGCTGCCCTTGCCTTGTTATTCTCATATGTGGTGTACTAGGCTCCCAAGGCTTCCTGCCATAAGTCAGATAAGTTTCTCCAGTGCCACCTGAAGTTTTGCAACTCTTCAAGTACATATGCCGGTTACATTTAATGGCCCTCAGTTCGGCAGGGAAAGATAAAACCCTTCCATATTTTTTAAAAAACATGGAACAATAGCTGTAATGCCAGCTGGTTCTGTGTTCATGCAGAGTAGATCAAGGTAGCCAAAAGTACATATACTGGTTTTCCCAGTTTCCCCAAGCTAGGTTTTGATCTTGGGAGAGGTTTTGAAGAATTTTGGACCGGGGGGGGGGGGCACACTCAGAAGGATGATGACAAGGCATCTTGTGAAGTGTCAGATCTGGGAAACACTGTCCTGTATGGAGAATACAGATTTCTGAAGGAAGAACCACTCAGGTTAGAAGACTCCTGAGTCTGGAGGAAGGGTTCAGATGGTACAGTGCTAGGATTAGGGTTTCCAACCTCCAGGTGCTGCCTGGAGATCACCCCCAATTACAACTGATCACCAGATGACAGATGAGTTCCCCTGGAGAAAATGGCTGCTTCGGAGGATGGACTCTGTGGCATTACATATCAGCAAAGGCTGTTCCCCAAACTCCATCCTCAAAATCTTTTGAGGATTTTGCTAGTCTTTAAGGTGCTACTGGACTCTTGCTTTTTTCTGCTGCTACAGACAGACTAGCATGGCTACCCATCTTAATACTAAATTATAAAACACACACAAACTGAATTTACCAAGAACCTAGTTCTTGGAAATAGCAGGTTTGTCTTCATTTTGGAGCGGAGGCTGGTTTGGTCTTAACACACACGCACACACACACAAATGGCATGGGTCATTACAAACACAAATTATACAACCGTACAAGTCATGGCATGAGAAATAAAGCCTGAACCATTTTCTTCTACCAGCTGCTCTCTTGGTTGAGGTAAACCATGCAATGAGCCAGGCTTATAATAGCCAGCTTGACATGACTAGTTTTCATTTTTTAAAAAAATGCATTACTCCATTTGGGAATTCTGTTCTAGTTCTTAAATTGATTACATTCTGTTTCTTCAACTGCAAAACCTCTCAACCCCACTCTGTTCATCTGCTGGCTAAATTCCACGAAGCATCCTGTATTGCCCAGATTTCCCAAGTTTCTTGTTAGTCAACTTGAGACAAAAAATCCTAAGCAGAAATTTCTCCTCCTTCCTGGTCTACCAATAATAAAACATTTAGATTCAAACTGCATTTCAAGGGTATGAGGAATAGACACCTTTATACTTCTAAGATTCTCTGACGGGCTTTTTGTAATCCATCTCTCTCACTATCTTGTACGATTCTGATTTATTCAGGGTTAAGACCTGAGAGCGGGCAGAGGATTCCCTTTCTCCCAAAGCCTGCCAGGATGGCTTGAATCCAACTGAGTGCAAGCACAGCCCTCTTTTTTCCTCCCTCTCGTCACTTCTGCCCATTGTGCCCCACATAACACTGCCTGTGAGGTTCATAGGACCTCTAGGAACAGTACTGGACACAGTGTAGGGATCTGCCGTGGGAGTGGTGAAAGCTACTCGCATACCCCCTGCTGACATGCTTTATGCCTAGCGGTCGTATGACATAATCCAAGCCATATTAGCCTGGACAAGGAATTTTGGAAACTGGGTCACTAAAACACATGTGTACCTTCTCCCTTTGTGGGACAAAGAAAGTCAGGCTGGTCATGAGCCAGAGACTTGGTCATCATTTGCAATGGAACTGGCTCTTCAATTTAAAACAAAAACACCACATTGTAAACGCAGAGGTCAGTTGCAGAACAATTCAGAATGTCTTGCCTTATTTACAAAATCCTATTGGTTGCATAGATTTTTCACCAATCAATAGCAAGTAAATTAAGATAATGTCTCAGAGGTAGGAGATCATCTGTGCTTTGCAAGGATTCGGAAGGTACTCTTAACCCTTGGAGCTACCTTTCCCTTTCCCTGAAGCCCATTACTGGAAGAACTATAAATGCTAATTAGAAGTTTACATTTGTTGCAGAAGCTGCAGCTGCCTTAAACCCAAATAAGCCTTGAAACTGCTTTTGTACTGACAGGTATGCAAGATTGTTTAGGATTACTTGGAGAGTTTAAAAAAATCAACACTTTATTATACAATACTGTATAATAGAGACCATCCATTAATTGATTATTTTTTTGCAACATTCAGAAAACCCTGGCTCAAAGCTAGCCTTTAAGTCCTGTGCCCTCCCCCCCCCCCAGTTTGGGATTTTAAAATTTTTACTTAAAAAAAATAAAAATATGGCAGGGGATTTTTTTTAAAAATCCCCTCAAGGGTATTACTTGCATTTTTGTCCTGCTTTCTTCCATCATAGAACTCACTCAAGGCAACTTACACAGGTTAAATGGAAGGTCTCCCATCCAGACACTGAACAGGGACAGACATGCTAAGCTTCACCAAGGTTGCAAAGTCTCTCCACTGAAACTATGCCTCTATGTATCTGCAGACATAGATATGGACACTAACTTTTGTGCAAGGCTAGTTTGAACTGCAATATGGGAAGCAGGCGGCTGCATTACATATTATTTCTGCCCCCTCTGCCATTCCATGTTCGCTGGTTTGTAAGAAAAAGAGCTGAATGTTTAAAAATGTAATTTACAGAAATAGTAAATGTTGCCATATTAAAATATATTATCTGGAAAAACAAAGCAAATACTAGATGCATATGAGGTTAGATAAACAATGTGTGATAAAATTCACATATCTGATTATTATGGAGTCCAGAATTATTGTGGTGGGCACGTATCACATTCCTTCTATTCACATCCTCTTCAATCAAGGAAAAGGAGTGAAAGACACACAAAAGTAATTTCTTTGGAATCCATAAGATACTGATTATACGTGATTGCTTTCATGTGTTCAGCATAAGTGTTTACAGATGTATATTGTACCTTGAATGACACTCTGTTTCGATACTTTGTTAATGCATCCAACTCTCCATAGCCTATTTCCCCCCTCTTATGAACTAGTGAACTTTTGAGGAGGACCTGAAGCCTTTTTACAGGCTTGGACCCAAACTATAAACAGAGTTCCCCTTGCAGTCGGCACATATCTAGAGGAGCATGGGATATGACACATGGGAGGTTAAGACTCAGCAAATCCTAGACAGCTCAGGTTCCTAAGACCTGCAAGACCTGTTGCATTCTGAATTGAGACCCCAACTAAAATTCAGAAGGACACAGAAGCAGTAGGAATGCATGCACCCAGATTTGCCTCCAAACGGCTTCCTAAATATTTTCCAGGTTGAAAAAGAAACGGACAGAAGAGCTCTTTAAAAGGAAACTATTCCCAGTACATGTGCAAAATTATGAATTCTCAAAGCAGTTCTTCAATACAACGGTCAGTTATACTATTTGACCCTCCTTCATCCGGGAACCTTAAGAACTTTGAGCCTTCTGCAATTATAAGAGCCCAGATTCACTGATGGTACTAGAGCATGAACAAGTTTTCCTTTCTGATTAGATCAAGAAAACAAAATGCCAAAATCTGTATGTATCTCTCTGCAACCAGAGAAGGAATGCACACATAACTAAGACTATTAGCAATTTTTATGAAATATTACTTATTCTTGTAATTAAAGTTTACTCTTTTGTCACGAGTTAGGGTCTTGAAAATTGCTACAATCAGTTTTCAGGTCCTTGAATTGACTGATACACAATTCACAACTACATATATTTGCAGTCAACTTCCGTGACCTCAGATCTTGTATGTCTTCCAAACAACAAGTGAAAAAAATGTAACACCATTTACCTTTGTCATTATAATCTTCAGAAGGGCTATTATTTTATTCCGCAGCTCTGTATTTCCAAGAATGTTATTATACTACTCTCAGTCCAACGGTCACTTGCTTTGCGGCCTGAAAGCACATTTGATGCTCTTGCTCAACTTATCTAGAAACAGTTGTAGCAAATGGAGAAGTGCAAGGAGAAAGCATCCAGAACTCCATAACAAATTCAATACATAATATCACTGAAACGTTAAAGACCAGTGCCATTATTTGCATTGCCTTTTGATAATATACTAGAAAAGTGAAGGTTATAGGTCTCTTCCCAACCAATTTTGAGAAAATGTGGAATATTTTAAGTGATGAAAGACAAAGGAAGATCATCCAAACGCTTAATTCTGGGAGAGGAATCAGCACATATGAAGAGGTAAGAAAACTGTTTCCTGATTTTAACGACAAGCTGATACTAAAACTCACTCTGTGAACTGGCAGCAAGGCAGAACTCTTAAATGATATCCAAATACATCAGTTTGAGCTTCTGGGTCCAATAACCTGACCTTATTTTGAATTATAAGCCCCTCACCAGTATATGTCTTTGAATTATGCTGCTGTCAACTATGCCTTAAAAATGAATAACTAACCCTTTTCAAAGTTACTCAGCATGTAACTCTATATGTCAGCAAGAGTGCAAAGAGGAAAAAAAAACATTCAGTCCAGTACAGAAAACCTATTCAAAATCTGGTAAAGTATAAGATGCAAGCACATGAAAACAAACTGCATGACAAAATAAGGCTCCCAATTTAAGATCTGTAAAGGAAAACATTTGGAAGGAGTTAAAAATACAAATTCACCCAGAGTTTTCTGTAGAAAAGGAACAAAAGGGTACCAACCTCCCCCAATAATCTTCAAGAAAAGAAAAATGAAAATCTGTACTTTGTCTTCTGTACAAAACTGTCCGCATATGTGTAGTAGAGATGGTGTTTCTCCATATTTAGTTTTCCAAGGCAATAATTATGGACAGGTAGAATTTGCACATTTAGCAGTAATAGAGCAGGTTGATTTCCCAAAAAATCCAAGTGCAGATATCATGACTTCCTTAGCAATCCTTTTGACATTTTGTACATCTTCTTCATGCTGTAGACCATGGATTTTTTTAATCCTTAAAGAAAAAGAGAAGTCAAGACATCAGAAGGTGAAAAAAAGAAAAGTTTAGTGGCTAGAATTGTCTTTTATATTTAAACTGCAAATTCAAATTTTTTAAAGTTTTTTAAAAGTTAAAAATATTTCTACAGTTCAATAATTAATGCCTGTATAGCAGAGGGCCTCAAATGGGGGAAGGGGGGCACAGAGTTTTTGCAAGGAGTCCACAAACCCGTATGTCCACTAAGAATTGTCATTTTGACCTTTTCGTCACTATGTGTTTTCTCAATCAATGGATACTAGTAGCACAACTACTATCGTGGGGAAGCCAAAAAAAATTTGATGTGAAAAATGCGGTCCTCATACTCAAAAAGGTTGAGAACCACTGCTCTAAAGGCTACTGAAACATCTGACAATTTTATGATCAATTGTTTATGAAGATTATTTGACTATATTAACCAATCAGTTTTAACTAGCCCCCCCCCCCAGAATGCAGTTCCAAAACAGTTCATTCCTGAAGTCTCATTTCTAAATTCTAACTCTTTGGGATGGAGTCAGTGATCTGACCGTGGAAAGCACTGATGGTCACGGATCTTCCCCTCACTCCATCACTCCTTTCTGAGTCATGCTGAGGAGCGATGTTGCACCATTTCTGCAATCTAGCTTCAGCCCTTTGAGCTGAATGGCTATTTCTTTGCTTGGGTCCTATAATGCGAGGAATCAAATTTCACAGCATTGGAGGCTACTACAAGGGGATAGCAGGAAAGATCCACAATTGATGGAGTGGATCACAAGAACCAACTTTTTACATTTCTCTCATGTCAGACTCTACAGATGCATCTGTGCTTCTTGCAGTTAGGATGACAATTTTCAAAATTTCTGTCCTCTTGCACCATGTAGTGCGAAAACACACACATGAAACTGCTTAAGTACTTCCTTCTTGCCCAACCACGTGTCCTTTTAAAACTTCCTGGTATTTAAACTCTGCAAAAAATAGAATCATCCCCCCACCTACGCAAGATTGATCTGTGCCAGATATATCATACGTTACTTTTTATGGTTGAAGCTTGAAAAACAGATGTCATATTCCATTGATGGCATGAACTATCTGTATATCGTTAACGTACACTACTGGAAGATATTTGGTTCATTCAGAAGGAAGCAGTGTTCTCAAAACCTGCTTGTTGAATAAGAAATTGTTCTGAGGTTTGGTTGCTCTTCTTCACCAATATAAAAATGGGAAAATTTCTGAGAGTCAAGTAAAAAAGCAGAGCAGGTTTGGCCTTGTATAGAAATGGGGGAAGGAATAATGGGTTGCTTGTGCTTCTTCTGTTTGTGCTTTCAGTGAAGTGATCAAGCTCTGGACCTGACCATCTTCTTCTCCCTAAAACGTATGTACTTGTTTGAAGCCTTTCCTTCGCAACTCAAAGTGGTTTCCAACAGTGACACAGTATAATATACCATGATCAATACAGCTAATTTTCAACCCAGCCAAATCTAAGGATACTTAAATCGGGGAATTGGAGCCATGAACACACATGACATATCTTTCTGCAAATCTAAAAACATTCCAGGTTTGAAGAAAAATCTGAAATCTTTAAAAAAAATGGGATTTTAAAACAAACCCAAAATAACAGAAGCAGCACCTGTAACTTTAAGAAAAAAAGGCTCTCAGTGGTCATTGAGAGGTAGGCAAAAAAATTATTGCCAAATTTCAAGCCTTGGCTTCCATTAGTGAAAAGTAGGGGATGGAGCACGTAACTTTCCAGGCCTCTTTTTGGAGCCCAGGTTTGAGAGCTCCTTCCTGCAAGTTATTCCCAGAGGCAACCAGCCAAAATGGACCCCATTCCCTTTGGGCCAAGGGAATTTATCTCCTCTGTTTGCTCACCTCCTTGGGTCAATTCTCTTCTTTCTGTTACTCCATCAACATTTGGCATGTCCACACCTCTGTTCTCTTCTAGCTGTCACATCCCGGCCAGGATATGATATAGTCCTTTGATGGTTCTCTGTTGACTAGTAGCATATGCATAACCAAACCTCATGGACTGAATTACTTGTGAGAGCCATCACCTGGATGGGGCATGCTTGAAAGCAACCTCTCTTCTATTTCCTGCCCATTTACCAACAGAGAAGCTTTCTGGAATTGATGTGGAAAGTCTGCATCCCAAAACTCCCAATAGTGTGAAACAGCCCAAAATGTAGGGCCTTCCTCCACAGAAGGGTCTGAAAGCAGAAATTGCTGGGAAGAGTAGCACACACAAATTCTTATAGGCAGAGGCAGTCCTTATCAGTTGCATGCCTCTCTGCAGTTTCTGTCGTTAACATATTTGGTGGGTCCAACACTGAAGTTTTGCTGTTTGGGGGGAAGTGTCTCCCCCAGGGCTAGGACTGGTAGACCACCCCAAAAAAAGTGAAAAAAGAGACTAAAATGACAGGAAAAGAGACTGAAAAGAGACTAAAGAGACCAAGTCACCAAGTACTCCAGATATGGTTCAAATGTTAGATGCTCACATGTTTTCGTACTAAAAATTCTGATAAATAAAATATATTTTTCAATAATCCCCAACTAAAGAAAGGCCGGTGTCGGTACCTGGGTTTTGTTGTTCAGAGTGCGGAGAGGACAGTTGCTCCAGGACGATTATTCTCGGAGAATTCTAGTCACAGGATGAGCCTCAGTGATGACAAAGGAAGGGGGGAGGTTACTTCTGACCTTCGTCCCCCTCTTCCCTGTCTCCCACTTTCTCCCATTTGGCTCTTCAGGTCTCTGCACACCAAGTCAAGTGGGCGCTCCTCCTCAGCTCTCCCTTGACTTTCCTCTTAAATAATCAATTCCTAGGCTTCCCCTCCTCTCTGCCGCCAATCATTGAGAACTCTCTCCGGGTATGTTTCTGCCTTTCTGCCCAGGTGGATCTTGTCTACAGGACATCAAGGTCGCATCTTCATCTCCACGGGGCTCAATTTCTCTTTCTCTTCATCTTGCTTCCTTTGGGCTTCAGAGCATCTCCAGTTCTCAAAGCTCTGTCAGTCCAGCCCTCTTTGGTGAATACTTCCTGGTCTTCTTGTCTGCTGTATCCCTCCTTGTCTTCCACTCCCCCATCTCCCCAGCTCTTCTCCAGCTTGATGGTGGTCTCCTTGCTTGGAGATGGGAGGTAACTCCCATCTTCCCTGTGGGGCAGAGAGTCCGAACTCGGACAGCCGATTGAGACCAGAAACAAATGTGTAAGTATACACATTTTGTGTAACTACAAAATGATAAAGAATATAATTTTTCTCTCAAAACTTGAGTGGGATGTTAAATTACATCAACGGTCACACTAAAAAAAACTGAAAAAGTTCTTTAGCTTGGCATCAAATGGATTATTATCATTTATGATAATATCTACCTAGTGGTTTTCTTCCCATTTAAATTTTTCAGTTTGTTAATCAAGCTATTTTTAACTCCAAAGCTTCCAAAAATATGTAGTGTATCATACAGTAGAATATATTATGTGTGTGTATATATGCATATATATTCATGCACAGTGTATCACTTGGTGTTTAAGGCTAAGTTTGTTTCTGGTCCTGGATGGGGTATGATTTCTTCGTTTATTATTGAATAAAAACAAAAACCACACTAAAAAGTATGATTAGGATTTTTTTTTATTAAATGGAATGCTAATTCAAATAAAAAATAAATCAAGAGGTTTTAGGTTTTTTACCAAAGAAAGCAGTGATCAAACTATT
>NW_015172010.1:386570-409405 GCF_001447785.1 Gekko japonicus
TCCTCTTTCTTTTTTCCTTCCTCCTCTTTCAATCTTTTTTGTTCCCCTAAGCACATTATGTATTGCTTATATGCACTTTGTCCCATAGCAACAAGTTTTGATGTCATGGGAACCAGTTCAGATTTATTTCCATAGGTTTTCAATGTATCTTTGATCAACAAAATTGCATTCAATGTTCGTTCACAAGTGGAATGCTTTGTCCTCAGTCAAAGCCCATCTTGACACAGAAAAACGCCTCTCAATGTCTGTATTTCCATGTGATAGAGACAATACAGTCTTGATAAGTTTCACCAACTCTTGATATCCCCCCCCCAATACATTACTTTTCTTTAAAATTTTATCCCCAAAACTATCAATTCTCCCTTCAAAAGCTGGGCAGTCTGTCTCCATGTGCAACATTTTCCATTCATCAATGAGAACATCTTCTTTTGTATCAATAGGGAGTTCTCTGGCAACTGAAACTACATCTTGACAGCTTTTTTGGCTTTTCACAAGAGAAGGGTTTAAACATCTCAGAGCTTTCAGCAAAGCACAACCTTTTCAATCAAGTATTTGCATCCAGCAACATAATGCTCTTTAGCATTTTTCATTAACACCAAGAAATCTTTTTCTGGAAGATGTGAAAGTTCCTTTTTAACTTCCCACGAAACAACAACATCTCTCATGGGTAACATGTTTTTCAAATCAAATAACTCATTCAGATCATAGTTATCTTCAGAAACAGACTTGCAAACATGTCTAGCCAGTTTCCCTAACAGTTCTTGTAGCTGAGGGTATAGGATGTGAATTAAAGGTTCATCTCGTTGGAATCTTTTGGTGAAGCTAGTGAAAAGTTCTGCAGAAGATATAGTGAAATACAATTCTGCTCTGATAGTTGAGCAATGTAAAAAATTGGCGATCTTTCTTTTCTGTATGAACTAGAGTGTAAGACAGCCTGATTCTTTGCTGATGGAATTACTTTAAGAAAGTAATGATTTACTCCTTCCCATTGTTCGAGCATTCTCTCGGCAGCAGAGCAAAATGTAAGCCACCTAGAAGGAGAATGTTTGAGGAATTTCGCAGACACGAGGCTGGAAATTCTGTGAAATGGGTTTCCCCCCTCAAAAAGCAGCCATATGTGGGCACCAGGTGGTAAACCATGTTGGTCTGAAGCAGGAGAATAAATCTAGAGTCCAGAGGCACCTTTAAGATCAACAAAGGTTTATTCAAGGTATGAGCTTTTGTGTGCATGCACACATTTTCAAATACGTTGGATATATCTTAAAACATCTTCATCATGTTGCATATTAACTTGCTGTTCAGCCTCTGTCTATAAGTTTGAATTCTACTTTCGTTCCAATGTATTTGAAAAAGTGTGCATGCACACGAAAGCTCATACCCTGAATAAACCTTTGTTGGTCTTAAAGGTGCCACTGGACTCTAAATTTGTTATATGTAGGCACCATTAGGCTTGGAGCCATAGCATGAAGCCTTCCTCTTCCAGTCCTAATTTCTCAACCAGAAATGGCCTCACAGGTCTACTATTTGCCCTATTAAATAAACATGCAGATACTGATACATGACAAGAAAACAGTATTGGGAGAGGATCTTAATTCCCTCCCCTTTCCCTTGTGCTGTAGTTCCAATCTAACCTGGTTCCAGTTGGGCTTGCTATTTAAATGAGGACCACTGAAAGCTTAATTTGTAGAACTCCCAGCAAGATGTTTTCAGTCATAATCTCATCATCATATTGTGGTAACATACACGCTCCCCTCCCCTCCCCTGTTCAGTAGGCTTACTTCTTATTCTTAGTCTTCTCCCCCCCCCACACTTGACATGCACTGGACAATGAGCTGGATCCAGCAACGGATTTTTCTGGACACAAGGGGGCCATGATTTTTGCTGATTTCCCCTCCTCCCTCCTCATGCTGTTCGGGGAGGGGGCTATCCCCCAGAAGCAGCATTTTGGATGGCATTGTGGATTGCGTCAGGAGGGAGGCTGTCAGTGGAATTTATCACTGGATCTAAGCCAAGACATGCATATATTATCACTGGCTACCCTTCGCTTCTGGGCACAATTCAGAGTCCTGGATCTTAATTTTAAGGCCCGAAATGGCTTGGGTCCAGGGTAACTGAAGGACCACCTCCTCTCATACGCTACAGCCCACCAGTTAAGATACGCCTCTGTAGCCCCTGTACTCCGTGCCTCTGTCTTCAGAGGTGAGGCGGATGGAGACTAGGGACAGGGCATTTCTGTGGTGGCACCTTACCTTTGGAATACCCTTACCCTTGAAGCTCACCTGGCACCTACTTTACTTTCTTCAAGGCATCAGGCCAAAGCACATCTTTTTACCTAAGCTTTTAATCAGGGGGTCATTTTACCAGCTTTCTAATGGTCTGACCTGTTTTTATGGATAGTTTTTGTTTTACTTATGTCTAATGCCTTATATTCTTTTTAATAGCCTATGGTTTTTAAGTATAAGTCAGCACAAGCAGGACTCTGAAGAGGCAGCACAGAAATATTCTAAATAAATAATCTGCTTTATCGCTCAGTATTGTCTACTCTGACTGGCAGCTGCTCTCTGGGGTCTCAGGAGGGGAAAAGGTCCTTTCTATCATCTGCTACCTGAGAAGAAACTGGTACCTGAGATTCTGAATCAGGGACATTCTGCATGTAAATAGGGTTGCCAGCTCTGGGTTAGCAAATTCCTGGAGATTTGGGGGCAGAACCTGTGGAAGGCAGAGTTTGGGGAGGAGAGGGAACTCAGTGGGGTTGTGATTCCACAGAGTCCCAGCCTCTGAAGCTGCCATTTTCTCCAGGGAACTGGATCTTCATAGACAGGAGATCAATTGCAATTCTGGGGAAACTCCAGCCCCCACCTGAAAGTAGTCAACCCAACATGCAAAGCATTTCTGTGCTGCTGATTCATGGCCCTTCCCCAAAACAAACATCCAACTTCAAACAGCTTCGCAGCTCATGGAGCAGCCAACGTAGGGGTGAGATTAAAAAATAAGGTACTAGATCCTGCCCCCCCCAAAAAAAAACATTTTCTGCTACACAGTCAGAGACCTTGGAGGAAGAGGCCAGAAATTACATATAGACCAAGGCTGCCATGACAACTGGAGCAAAGGAAAGGGAATTCATTCATGGGTAGGCAACTCCTGAAGTTTATTCCAGTGAATTAACATTGTCTGTCCTGCAGATTTCTGCAAAATGTTGCAAGTATCTAGTTGTACATATAAAAATCTGAAAGCTTAGATTCTGCCCCCACCCCAATTCTACCTATGACTACCTAGAAGAGCTATCAGTCAGAGTTCCAACAGCAATGCATGCTTTTAGGCAAAAATTAAGTCTTGACTGGATCATTATTGTAAATATAACACAAAATGTTATTTCACATAAGGTTGCCAAATGCAATAACAATATATATCTTTACAGACAAAAAAAGCCATGCAACAGTCCTTCGAAGCAGCTAAATATAAAACTTTTCAAAGCTCTGAACTCTGAAAGACCATAAGGCTAAGAGGAAAAATAAATCAATGGACGGGTGCCTCTTCTAATAGAAACCAGACTAGAAGTCTTGCCACAGACTTTCAGAAAACATACAGGCTCTTTTCTTGAAGAGCTAAATTGGGCATCTGACAGTAAACAAAAATATAAGGCTTGAGCTATTTTAAAACCACACTGGCAGAGAAAACTGAAGGAAACCCTCTTAATTGGTTGAAGGCCTTTGCCAAATAAAGGTCGCAAACAGATCATGCCAGCGACCCGGATGAGAGCAAGTCATCTTGTGATCATCTGAACTATACCTACTTCAGAACTTAACAAGGGCTATTTTACTTGTGCTTTAAGATTTGACATCTTACACAATTACGGAATACAGCATCATCTTGAAACAAGTCGGCTTGCCACATGCTAGTGAGAGCAACAACATTAAATGATGACAACCTGTACTAGGGTCTAGATGTCAATCATACCTTAGAATGACTCGGGGGGGGGATAAAAAGAAAATGCAAGTTGCTAATTCAACAACGTCTGGCCTTGAAGCTTCTGCCTCAAGCCTGCCATTAAAAATTTGAATAAAGTCTGTGTGGGAAAGAGGAAAAAGGGTGCAGCAGATGGGTGGATAATACAGAAATTATAAATAATACTCATACAAGTCTGTGCTAGTTCAAAGATTCATTAGAAGAATTATGGCTGTAACATGAGATGGATGGTTAAGGGGTAAAAAGTGGCTAAACCGGTATCTCAGTATTCACCTGAAAACCACCTACACATTAGCCGAACCTAACTGTGTTTATAAGACTACCATTCTACTGTACTGCTATCATCCATGCACATATAGGAGAGTCCACAATCTTGTTAGTGTGCGTTAACAGTCCAGAATAAAGACAGACAGATATCCTACCAATTAAACAGTTTTACAATAAATGGTCTCCGCTTGGAGGTACAGGTGTTAGTAATTGGCCTCTTGTGGCATAAACATCTTGTGCATTTATAAAACAGCTGCTGAACTTCAACTCAGATTTACTAAAGGCACTGCAAATGTTCAAGTTTCTGCAACGAAAGTTTCATAACTCAAGGAAAAGACAGCAAAGAAACCCAAGCCAGAACAACAATCAATTTTGGCCTCAACAAAAGGAAGCCTAATAACTTCCTTCCCTTTCTGTAGGACAAAGTCAATACTTCAAACGCCCACAGGGGAGTATTAAAAGTAGATGACAGACTAGCTTGGTTTCCCACACCTTCCGATCTCTACCAAGGTGTTGGTTCTTAAAGGCACTTGAATCAACAGGCTCTCTGCTGCTTTTCATGCATCTCTCTATGCTGCTTCAGAAAAAAAAATCTACTAATTTCTACACTAGAATTACAATAGAATCCTATGCAGAGTTGCCGTAACCCAAGCCCACTAATTTCAATGAGCTTAACCTGCAGCCAATCTGTTTAGGATTGCACTGCTATGCCTTGTATATGGCTCGTCCTCAAATGTAAGATCAGACAGGAAAACACACCACTCTCACCAGCTGTTAGGGTGGTTTTAGCGCTCTGAATAAGACTGGAGGATCTCACAATTCCTGAAATGCCTGGACAGAAAGAGAAAAGGGATAAACAAACAGATGTTATCCATCACATAATTAAAAAAAATGTTACAAGTCAAATATTTTTGCAGTAATACCATAAACCCAGCATGGCAGCATAACTTTGCTGTTATTTTACCCAACTATGTTTATCTTTCTTTTGTAAAGTAGCTTCAAAAATTCATTCCAATGATTCTAATATATAGATCACATATATTTGCATAGAAAAATAATTCTGAAGCTTGTGGCACACATTATAAAGAGGCAAATTTAGATTCTACCATTGGGTGTACACTAAAAAAAACAGCAAGCTGCCATTCGTAGTGCTGTTGATTTTCGCACAGCAACCAGCCCATTGTGACCTATGGTCCATTATCTCTCAGCTTAACCTACCACACAAGGCTGTTGTGAGGATTAAATAGATAATGTTGTGATGATCAAATAGATAAGCAAAGAACCATATATACTGCCCTCAGGTCTCTGGAGGAAGGGCAAGATAAATGTGATATAATTTATTTTTTTAATGTATCTTTGCAAACAGCTTTTGTTGCTCTCCCAATAACATGTGAAGTGGCCCTGAATATTACTTATCAGGGTAAAATACTTTCCAACACAACAGATGGATTAGATTAATTAGATAAGCATATGGAGCAGAGGTCCATCAGTGGCTATTAGCCACAAGGTATAGATAGGGACTCTGGGGCAAGTGATGCTCTGTCTTCTTGGTGCTTGGGGGGGGGGGTCAACAGTGGGAAGGCTTCTAATGTCCTGGCCCCACTGGTGGACCTCCTGATGGCACCTGGTATTTTTGGCCACTGTGTGATACAGAGTGTTGGACTGGATGTGCCTTTGGCCTGATCCAACACTGGCATCTCTTATGTTCTTATGGCTCATGTTAACTCATGTGTCTCCCCTTTTGAACACATACTGGCATGTTGCCAAATATATATATATGTGAGCATCTTTGAAAGAAATACTTCCTCTTTCATGGTGGTTTCGTCACTCATTACTACTTATATATTTTCTACTTTCATGACACGTGCTTGTTCACAGTTTTAAAGAATGGGTCTCTTTAAGGACCAAGAACAAAGCTCCTGTTCACATGTTTATAGTGGACACATTTATATCCTGCATATATGTGCACGAATCTGTTTGTTCACTACAAATGAAACTATGGGCAAGCACCTGGATAAATGTAGGGTTTAAAATCGCATGTTCAGCTGTGTGTAACATGAGAATTATTCAGCACACACAAAAACTCAAGTATACACTGTACACAGATCGCGCATATGCTCACTGCAACTTGAGAACAGGATTTGTACAAGTGACATTGCATACATTCCACCCACCATAAAGCTTTTTTAGCCTGAAGTCTCATTAACTCTAAATGAGAGTTAAAACATGTGCTGAGCTCTTTCCCAAGGAAATCATTAGGTCTTAAAATGGCTATACGTCAGCTGGATTGTACGCATTATTTTAGTTCCACTGATACAACACTGGTATGAAGTTTCACATTTTCTTTACTTTGCTCAATGTCACAAACGTATTCAATAGGTCACAGTTTTGCCCACTTTACAGATGGACAACATTGTGTTTGAAAGACATACAATTCCCCCCCCAGCCAAAGGTCCAAGTGGGAAACACGCAAATACAACATACCATTGCCCACCTGCAGCCACTGGCCTGCTGGTGTAGCCATTAGGGCTGTATTTATTGGCTGGGACCCAAAGAACTGGGCAACTAATTCAGCATTGGTCTTAGAATTTCCCAAACATCAGCCTTCCATTATATATAGCCATTACTGTGATGGAGGTTGACTGGGATCTGTGAGGGCCACTACTTGTGCACTGGACTCTTACCCATCCTGGCTGCTAAAATCTTGTAGGGACCACATCAATAAGCTCTTGATATTTAACATAAATGAATCACTAACTCAGGGCACCTTTCCCCAGCCACTCAAAGGAGCAGTTATCCATCAATTACTTTAAAAACCATCCCTACACCAAAATGATGTGGCCAGTTATCTCTAATCTACCCTTTCTGGGCCAGGTGATTGAGAAAGCAGAAGCTGACCAACTCCAAGTCTTCTTGGATAACTCATCTACTCCGTTCCCTTTTTCAATCTCGCTTCAGGCCAGGCTATGGGGCAGAGACAGCCCTGATGGCTTTAGTTGATAATCTCCATCTGAACACAGAAAAAGGCCATGCTGCTTTGTTGCTCCTTCCAGATTTATATTTAGCCTTTGATACAGTGCACCATGCCATCTTGTTGAAGTATTTGGAGACATAAGTAGGCACTAGGGATTTGATCTGGACTGGTTCAAGTCATCCCTCAGACTGGACTTGAGGGGTTGCCATTGGAGGCCATTTGTCATCAGTGTGAGGCTGGTTCTCTGGGGCACATCCCCCATGCTATTAAGCCTCTATGTAAAGCCCTTAGGACAAATCATTTGTAGTTTTGGGGCTAGCTGTCATTAATGTGCTGATAATACTCCGCTCTATAGCTCCTTATCCAAATCTCCTACTCTACTCTATATCCCAGAAGTAAAGACTGTCCCACCCTTAGGACCACTGAACCTGAAGGACATTTTGCTTTTCCCCCTTCAATGAGGTTCAGCTGACCCTCACTGACTCAGGCAAGGGCCTTGGTGTCATACTAAATCCAAAATTACTGCTGGAGGAGCACGTGAATGCAGCTACAAAAAAAAATACTTCCAACCAATTTAGTTTAACTCAGAAGATGACCCCATACCTTGACGCAGCTAATCTGGCCAACTGGATACACACCATGGTAACACTAAGACTAAACCACTGTAATACAGTCTACATAGGTCTCCCCTCAAAAGCAACTCAGAGAATCAAGTTAGTACATAATGCCACAGCTCAGTTATCACGTGCTAGATGGACCATGCACGTTAGTCCCATTCTGCGGTCACTCCGCTGGCTCCCTAAGGTACTGGCTATCCCTACAGAGCACTGCATGGCCTTTGACCCCTCATATCTGTGGGACCACCTCTCCCCCTATGCTCCACCATGACAGCTTCACTCATCTGAGGAGGTACTTTTACAGGTGACAGCCTACAAATGGGCAAGATCAACAACTGCCTATACATACACATTTTCTCTTGTGGCCTCCACCTTATGGAACTGCCTGCCTGATGAGGTCAGAAAGGCTCCCGCTCTCCTGGCATTTTGCAAACTATGCAAAACTGAATTATTCAGGAGGGCATTTTTACAAAAGTAACAGGGCTTTGTTATAATGGAATGATTAAGTAAGAATGCCTTAATAAAGTGAAAGAGATTGTGGACTATACTACTGTGGTACATACCATCTGTTGGTGTACGTATTATCTTATTATGTACTTTACACATAGTTTAATGTGCTGTGTTAATATTTATGCCTTTAGCTTTGTTCCAGATGTTTACATTGTTTAATGTCCACAGTCCTAATCCTATTACACTGCCTACTGGATGTCCCATATGACTGACTGCAATGACTTACACTGTGTAATCCACCTTCAGTCTCAGTGCAAAAGATGGACTGTAAATACAAAAAAATAAAAAAAAATCAGGCTTTTCCCCCCAATATGATCAAACTTTCAAAAGTAGCTGATGATGGCAGGAAAACTGGAGGATGAGAAAGGTGAATGATGCTGACATTCAAAGGAAAAAAGTGAAAAATGCCAGTGAGCGTGCTCTTTGGATTCTGGTCCATCATTCCTACAATATCTTGCTTTATTTAAAAAAAAATATATTCTCCAAACAAGCCATCACCACGCTACAAAAGTCTGTTGTTTGGTATATTTTATACCTAAGAAAGCTATGCACTTTTCCATCTTGCAAATTTATTATAAGATAAAATTAAATCATATGATTTTTATGTCTTTTAAAGTTAATCACTACCTACAGGATTGATTCTTGAACATCAGCTCAATTAAGTGTCCTTTATTAATCATCAGTAAACCTACCCTGGTGCACTACCAATCCACAGTCAGGGTCATGGGCAACTTGCAATAAAATTTCTTCGACATCCCTGTTCTTCCCTGGAGGATCCATGAGATAAGTTATCTGTTGCTGCAGGGTCCTCGGCAGACCCATTAGTTGTGCGAATTGACCTTCTGGGCTCTTATCGATCTAAAGAGTCAGAAGAATGAACATACATCCTTTTTTAGTAACTTCGCAAGATTTCATTGTTACAGTTAGTAACCTAGATTCAGGTGGGTAGCCATGTTGGTCTGAAGCAGCAGAACAAAGTTTGCATCCAGTGGCACCTTTAAGACCAACAATGTTTTATTCTGGCTATGAGCTTTTGTGTGCATGAACACTTCTTCGGATTCTTCAGCTAGCAACTTACTTAAGGTTGCATGCAATGTTCCCTCTAAGCTGTGGAGTCTTGTGAGCAAAAATTCTCCTTTGTGAGCTACCGGCATTAAAGTGGTGAGCAGGTGATTTGGCTACTGCATCAGTTTGCTCTGGAGCCATCCTCCCTGAGCTAAGACGAAAACTGTGTGAGCCACAGGCTAAAAAAACTGTGAGCTAGCTCACACCAACTCAGCTTAGAGGGAACACTGGTTGCATGCAGACGTTGCGACAAGCTCCAATTAAGCCAGGGCGTGCAGAGACATGGCTTGCTGCTATGCTCACATGACCACCACAGTCATCCCCCTCCCTTCCCACACAGAGTGCAATCAAAGATTCCTGGTTTGAAGCAAACTCTGCTTCCTTGTGACAGACAAACGCAAGTGCCTGCAGGAATCGAAAGGCTATTTACACTCACAGGGATTCTGTGCCTGGATTAATCCGTAGAACAGAACCCAGACTTATGGGAAATCAACAGCCTTTGATTCATCTGGGTATCTGCATTTGCACATCATGGCGAACCAGAGCTAGTTTTAAACCAGGAATTACCCTGTGTGTGGGGCAGGACGGAGTATATGAGTGAGCAAGGGGAGCTTTTCTAAAAGTCCATTGGGTTATCTACCCAGCAGCCCCTTCCCTAAAAGAGGAATAAGCAACAAAATGAAATCAAACTTTCATATTATTTTGAAAGATGCCCAAGTACACCAGGCACAAAAAAAAAAACCCTTACAAATTCATCCAGAAGTATTTATACCTCTGCGAGCACCTAAAAAGTGCCATGGGACTCTAATATCCCTATATTTTTATTCCAATCATTCAGGAACATCTTAAAATCAAAATGGGAGCTCTTGTACAGCATCAGTCCCACAGCTGTAAACTGAGCACTGCAATGAAGCCCACCAGCGAAAAGGAAGAGGGGTTCTGCCATACTCATAAGCAACTGAATCCCCGGTTCTCCTTTCATCTGCACCCAAGCCAGAAGAGGATGAGGCTTGTGTTGTAATACCGCTGTGGAACCATCAAGACTTGAGGGTGGAGCATAAACCTTGTGGCTATAAAGCTAAGGAAAAGCAAGTGGTGGGTGAATGGGAAATTGGGGCCCTTCAGCTTTTTTCTAAACTGGGGAAGGACCAGGGAAGGCTATCAGACTCTCCATCACTTGCTCTGAAACTCTTTGACATTTCAAAGCTTTCCAAACCTCTTGCCAGTGAGATTCCCCTTCACTTCTAAACTATCCTTAAAAAAGACAGTAGTCTCCTCATCAGGGAGGTCAGCGGAGGTTAGGTGTGGGGGAGGGAAACATTCCTTCCCCACCACCATAGGGTGATAAGGAAATCACATTCAGGGATTCCTGTTGGCCATTAAAGAAAGATGTAGGGCAATCAGCCCTAAGTCTGAACACTTTTGTCACTTCATAACAGAGGTAGGGGAGGGAGAGGTTCAGGAGAAAGGGAAAGGAACCAGTTATTGTTTCTATTGTCACCTCTCCTGGAACCTTTCCTGCCCCCATCCCCAAAACTAGAGCACTGCATAGAGCATTATATGTTGCTGCTCACAGCCAACTAGAGACCTGTATGAGAGCACCACTTATAGGGGCTGGGGATATCACCCTACCATTTTGTTACTTAGCCCTTTCTTTTAGTGACCAAGAGTGAAGGCTAGAAGTTGCCAGTTCAAATTTTACTCAGCCACAAACTCAATAGTCTGCTATTCCATTGGAGGAAGAGTCCCTTAAAGCTGTGGTGTGCCTCAGGGGCGGTGCTTTCCCCGTTATTGTTTAACATCTATATGCGCCCCCTTGCCCAGACTGTCCGGAGGTATGGGCTGGGGTGTCACCAGTACACACATGACACCCAGCTCTATCTGATGTTGGGCAGCCGGTCGGACTCCAGCCCTTAAGAACTGGATCGGGCATTGCAAGCCGTGGCTGGTTGGCTCAGACTGAGCCGGCTGAAACTTAATGAAGACGGAGGTCCTATGCCTGAGTCAGAGTGGTTTGGGGATGGGGTTCCCTCTCCCAATCTTCGACGGGGCACCATTGGTGCCAGCACCTGTGGTGAGGAGTTTGGGAGTGCTCCTGGATCCCTCCTTAACTATGGAGGCCCAGGTGGCAGCCACTGCTAAGTTAGCCTTTTACCACCTCAGGCTGATTTGGAAGCTGGTTCCCTTCCTCGACCGCGATGACCTGGCTACAGTGACCCATGTGATGGTCACCTCGAGATTAGACTACGGTAATGCTCTCTACATGGGGTTGCCCTTGTCGCAAATCCAGAAGCTGCAGCTAGTGCAGAATGCAGCGGCCAGGCTTTTGATGAGTCTCCCTAGATGGGAACACATCTGGCCTGCGCTGAATGCACTGTACTGGCTGCCAATAGCACACTAAATTCGCTTCAAGGTGCTGGTACTTACCTTTAAAGCCCTTTATGGTCAGGGTCCGACATACCTGAGGGACCGTCTCTCCCCACACATACCCCAGAGAGCACTACGGTCTGGGGCACAACACCGGCTAGTGATTCCAGGCCCCAAAGAGGTCAGGCTCACCGCTACAAGGGCTAGGGACTTTTTGGTGGCGGCTCCTACCTGGTGGAATGAGCTCCTTGTACAGTTCCGCAGGGCCTGCAAGACGGAGCTCTTCCACCAGGCCACCCACCACTACCAGCAACTATTATTGTTAGTGACACCGGGGTGGTTGGTTGGCCCTATATGGAGATCGAACTACAGTAATGTCCGAGACAGGATGCCATCTTTAACACGATTGGAAGATCAATTCTATGCTAAGCCCTTTATTGTAATAATATGATTGTTTTATCTTGTTTTTATCTGGTTTTATATGTTTAATATATTTTGGCACATAGTGCCTTTAAATGTACGCCACCCTGAGCCCGTTCGTGGGGAGGGCAGGATAGAAACCCAATAAAATAAGTAATAAAATAAAAGTACTTGGTGGGAGACCTCCTTGGAATACCAGGGCTGGGACACAGAGGCAGGCAATAACAAGCCAACTCTCTGAAACATCCAAGTCCCACGAGGGGTCACCAGAAGTCAACTATGACTTCCAGGCACACACACAAAACCCTGAAAGCAGCATCAGGAAGCCCACTGTGAGGAGTGAAAGGATGGTAAACGGGCGGGGGGGATCCTCCCAGCTTCTCCGGCCACCTTTGTAGCCTCCAGAAGGCTGCTTTTCATTAAACCTCAGAATTGCACACATCAATATAAAATGTTGAGTTTGGCCCTCAGTCCTCCCTCTACTGTACAAGAATATGGTAAACAGCAAGATAACGAATATAAAGTGCTTCTAAAAGACCATAAAAATGCTACGCCATGATACTCTTGCACAATTCACACACTTACAAGAATGCAGTTGCATACTCTACTGCTCAGCATTTGTTTATTGGCTAGTTCTCTATGCAAAGTGTCAACAATACAGCCTAAAAGGTTTTCTTAAGAATTTAAATGATCGGGAGACAAGGCTCTTGGGCAAGTTTCAACCAGGCCTTTGTTTTCGAAATTCCCTAATGCTTTACTTAATGCTTATGACTGTGACTAGAGACTGGGCTGGCTACAGTTATCTGCTTTCACATTTTATACAAGGATGTACCAAGGCCACCATTAATATTAATAAGCACTGGTTAGGATGTTTTTGTGCCCGCAATAAAAGGAAAGGCTGCCAAACTCCCCATTATGTTAGCTGTCTACACTGTACACATTTCCATTCCTGAAAAGACCACAACAACCTGGCGACAAAATCAAACTGTGTCTTAAAATTTTTTTGTATTAATAGGACCAAGGCAATTCTATCTAATGTAAGGAGATGTAAGTGGGTGCCACATGTGGGTGTCATGGCACCTGCCAGTAATTCCCCTGGCACCTACCACATTTTTCAGAAAGTGAGTGTGGCCAACAGTAAGGGAAGGCTTGTGATTTGCTGCCCGCATTCCAATAAAAGGGTTTCCCAAAGCTTCAACAGCAGCTGCAGCCACTGGAGAATCAGGGGGACTTCTAAGCACGAGGATTTATGGCTCCATCCCCACTTCATACTTCCCATTTTATTTTCCCTCCCTCTTTTTCCAATCTCGGTTTTCTTTCTTTTCTTTCTATTTCTCTTCTGCAACTATTTTGCAGAACAAGTAGGGAGGTAATGTGTTTTGCTTTGCTTCCTGCAGCAGCCATTTTTGGTTTCCTTCTGCCTCCTGAAGCAGCCATTTTGGGGCTCATCACCCACTCTCAAAAGTCCAAAGATGTCAGTAGGCTCAAAAAGGTTGGGTACCCCTGAGGTAACAGAAGCCAAGGACTATCATCTCAAGACCACCACAACAAGTTTCACACACCATGAAGGAACTAGATGCAAGTTTCCTGAAGAAAAGCTGTTGACTACAGATTAGGCTCACAGATGGTGCTTTCCATTGAAGACAATGAGACCCCATTTGACACAAGGGTTCACTGGTTGAGGGTCTTGGTCTTTTCAGCTATCTAGGATATATTTAGCTTGTAGGTGGCAACACATTTCCAGAAGCTTTATTGACAATACATCATTATTACATTCAGGGCCTCTTAACAATAATGTAACTTGTAAAGAAGAACCTGAGAACAAACCACAGTGGATAACTGCAGTTATCACTTGGTAACTTACATGTATGAAACATATATTTATGGTTCACTGTTATTTATTGTGTCACATAATTACTAAACAATGGGTGCAAAATCTGTTCATAATAAAACCAATCACATGTTGGATAATCAAACTGAACGTGAAAGCTCACCCTGGTACTTAAAGCAGGAAGTCCAGCTGTGGAGGAGAAAGCATATACACACACAGTCATCATATAATTAATAGCTTAAAAGGTTTACAACAATGAACAACTTACCTCTAATACGCCCAGCTGGTGTTTGTATACCACTTGTGGGCAATCTTGCAAGATGTTGCTGTAAAGCTTCTGAAAATGCAACATGTTTGGCTTCACTATGTTCATAACTTTTGACTTGTCTTCCCCAATCATCATTCTGAAATCACCTAAACCCAAAGCAAGATGGTCAAAACACAGTTAACAGAAAGGCAGACATTTTGCATGAAGATTACCTCAACTTCTAACCATGGCCACAAACTGTGGTTTGGAGTTCAACACGATTAGCAAAAACAGTGCAGAGGTTACCACAGACCATGGAGAGCACCAAAAATCAAATGGGAGGGAGGAGAGTAGTGCACAAGCTCTCAGGGAACCTAACCCTGTCCGTACTGGGCCCATTTTGTTAGTTTTCAATAAGTAACTGATATCCTATATAATTTGATATGATAATTTTGTTTAATCTAGGGTAAACAGAGTTTAACCTAACCAGACCCTGGTTCATCACTTCTAAGCTCACAGAGGAAAATGTGTGTAAAGCTCTGGAAGAAAAATACCCCACTAGAGTGACATTTTATCCCAGAAGCTGAAACAGTTTTGCATATACTTAAAGTGCTACCAGAATGCTCAAATGTACAGAACTAGCATAAACAGCAATATTGGCACCCAATCAATACCTGATCAGTTAGTAAAAGAGGGAAGGTTGCATAAACTGGATATCTGTTTCAGCCTGTTGTGGTGCAGAGGGGGATTACGGGTGCACATCATGTGCATGGGTTGAGGTTCAATCTTTCAGGAAATGGGTCACTGGCTAGGTAAATATGGAAACCACTTTGTCTTTAAATTAATCTGCTCTGAATACTAGTGCGGGGGGGGGGCAACAACAGGGTTTAAGCGTTGACCTCCATGCCTTGCTTGTAGGCATTCTAGAAATGTCGGATTGGTCACTGTGTGAAATAGGATGCTGGGCTAGCTGGACCACTGGTCTGATCCCACATGTTCTTACATTCTAACAAAGCAGCTTCTTTTCGGACTCTGCAATGAATTCAAGATGACAGCATGGAGAAGGAAAGGATTATAATGTTCCTTTATTCCCATGCCAGTCTCCCCCTGGAGATTGCAGCCCTAGGAGCAGCTATCTGTAAAAGGGGGAAAGGTCTTAAAACAAGTACATGAAATGTGTACTTCCCAGGTGAGACTACACTAACAAGTAATTTTAGAATTATGTTCCACTTCTGAGACAGAGAAATTAACAGAATCCTTTTTTTCTTTCTGAATTTCTGATTTTTCTTTTCTAGCCCATGGAACAGAACACTTAGTGAAGCAGGAGTGCTTCTTCCCCCAGAGGTTACCTGAGGGTGGAGGAGGAAGGGTGAAAAGTCATAGACTTCTAGCTCTTGTGCTATTTATGCAATACTAATGTGTGTGTGTGTGTGTGTCAAAATGCAATGTGTTTCTCCTTTTCCCAGTATCTCTTGTGCCTGATGTGTGTGGGGGGGACACACACACACACACAAAAATGCTAGCTCATCCATAGGTATCTATAAATGGAAACACAATTTTGTTTTGAGTGTTATAAACACAGCAGGAACTAGTTTTTTGGGGGGGCGGCAGCAATGGTAAAAACAACCCCTTAGAATACTGACTGACCGTGTTAAACTTTCCACAGTAGGGGAAACTTTTCTAACTTGGAAGAAAAATATGCTGAGGCAGGCCGTAATAACAAAGGGAAAGACCACTTTCTCTATGATCATGGGGTATAATCAAAATTCGCTGAGTGGAGTATCCAATTCTGATACACTGACTCAAGAGACAGTAGTTACAACACTTGTGAGCTGTAACCTTTCCTGAAAGAAAGCACCTGGGCCACTCTTTAGTTCTGTCAGACACGATTGACCCAGGGAGGTCAAAGACAGTTTGTCAAAGGATTTCCCTGACCATAGACTAGCATAAGATACTCATTCACTTGCCCTTCTCAGTCAGCTTCCAAGCCAGGGTCCCACCAACACAGCACAGAGTTAAATTGTTATACTTGAAACAAAAACCTCTCAGCTTGACTGTGTTACGGTGAAACCCAGGCACTAGAAAACAGAGAAAGCGTAAGCAGTAAGTTACACAGTTAACAGTAGTTTCAGCTTAACATCTCTTTGTCTCTTTCTCTTTGTCTGTATTTTGGTTTGGTGAAGTGCTGGTTTGTAAGATTTTTGTAAGTGTATGTGCGTACGCATAGGTTTGTTTTAGAGAGCTTTTGAAGAGTGCCAGGCCCTGGACTGGTGGTTGGGATATGTTATTAATTTATGTAATTTAGTTATGTAATTTAGTGTTATGGTGCCTTGGCTTATTCGGCTGGTTCAGCCACTTGTGGAGAATCGTGCTTCAATCACTGGTAGCTATTGGTTAAATGTTATTACGGGAACTATGAAAAAAAGAAAGAGAAAGAAGAAAGTGGAAGAACAAATTACAACAGGAATCAAGTGACACAGCCTTCGCCAAAGCTCAGTACCCTTACTTCGAAAAGTCATACAAACCAGAGTAAGAGAGGCCAGCGATCTGCACGTAAAGATCCTCTTCGGAGAAACTTTCAGGTAACATAAGGAAAGATGCTGTGACTGCACTCTTCAAGTTGCTGGAAAGAGCAGCCTGGAGTTTGCCGTTCTCATTCTGGGCAAGGATCTTTACCTGAAAGTAGTGATCAGAGGATGGGCAACAAAACAGACTAAAAAGACATCACTTAACACAAAACAAGACAGCTCCAAATGGAGCACAATGATCTTGAGATTTTTAATTGGCTCTTATTCTTAAAGCAGAACACTGTCTACGTAAAGAAAACATCCCCTATAGGGATAATTACACACCTATAATCATTCAATATTCAGGGGGTGCAGTGACTTCAGTGAGGAGCTTGTTCTTAAACGCAGGGCTGTTTTGATGTAATGACCTTTTTTTTTTTTTACAACCAACTGTAGCCTAGTTTCCCAGTCTGTAGGATCCCACTACGATAGGATCTTTACCTATATACTCTTCTATTCCTAGACGTACCAGAATCTGATTTTGGGTGGAACTAAGAAGAAAAAAAAGCACACACTCCTCAGCCCTGGGGAGAAAATGGCATTGTTTGTGACTGACACGGAGATATACTCTAGAAAGGCTGAAGTAGAGGATGAGAGCTGGGATCCACCTTTAACCTCCAGGTGGCAATATGGGACCCACTGAGTAGCAAGCAAAATGAAGTCAGGTGACATCACAGCAATACTGACAGGAAGAGAAGAAGCCCGAGTTATGACCTCTTCAGCATCCAGGACAGTACCACGGGCAGCAAACCAAGGCATTCAGGGTCATGAAAGTACTAGGACATGCACCGCAGTGGGGAGACATCCCACCCCAGAAGCTCTCCCATACCTTCTTTCTCCCCCTCCCCCACTGTACAATGTTATTAGGCCACACAGAACCTGTCCGTGAGAGATCAGCTCTCCCGGGGACAGGGAACTCCTGGGTACAGCACTGGGGGCATGACCGATGGATATTCCGGCTGGGTGGGGAGCAGGAGAAGACAAGGGAGAGGTGGCCCTGCCTGTGCTAAAAAGAATCCTCTCCACCACTGAGTGATCCTGTCCTGCCATCCTGCTGCTCCTCTAAGTGTGCTGCTTCTCCACACGCGTGCACTACCAGCTGAACCTTCCCCCCCCCAAAAAAGCACAAAAATAAAAAGGCGTCACAACCCAGCAGGTGGAGCCCTGCAGCCCATCAGAGGTCCCAACAGCTTCATACCTAAGGACTTATTTCTTTTAGACACGTAACAGGGTAAGTGACAAACTGCCACTTTTAAAAATGCTGTCGTTAAACCTAAGATGCTGTGAAATTAGCCTTATGTACCTCTGGAAAATTCTGGGCTTTTTTTTTTTTTCTTGAATAGCAGCTTTTCTCCCAATAGCAAATGGTTTTGGAAGCAAAGGCAGATTTCAGACGTTTGTGATATGGCATGGCTGTCAGCTGTTCATAATCAAGCATTCCCCTGAGGGGGTTCAAATCCATCTCTAAGAAGCTATTGGACCTTCGCCTGCATTTCTCTGCTGTAGTTAAGAGAGCTTAAAAACTGCCATTGTTTTATCAGTTGACTTCTTGAGTTACTTGAACAAAGTTAACCCATGTCCAGTCACTGCGTTTGCCGGCTGATTTAATTTGAAGCTGTACACAACGACATTAACTTTTTCCACAGAACAATCTGCACTTGTTTAATGCAGCATGCTTTGCTCCTGGCTTTCCAGGGTTGGCACAACACACTGTGCACAAAAGTATCACCTCCGGCTTAATTACCAATTTCCCTCTAAAAATCCCATATGATGATTTCAGACCAAAGGAGACGGCTGAAAGTAAATTTCGAAACAAGCAAGTTGGCCGCTATTATTATAGTGTGCAGCTCTGCAGACATGCAGAAGGTCTATAGCTAAAAGTCAGTCCATGACAAAGGGATGATTGTATCCAGAACCGTACAAGTTTAAACCAGAGTCGATGATATATATTTCTGAATGCAACCCTGGAGACCCAAAATGAATCTTTGGGGTATACAGTATCATTATTCTTCCATTATCTCCCGCTGCATTTGAAGTGTGGTTTTCGTTAGCAACATAAAATCTGAACCATCTGAACAGTTAAAGGTAGACCGGTCCTGGGAGAGGCCATTTGGAACACATGTTTTTAATTCATTCTCCTGCATGTTTTTAAAAGACTAATTTTACAAATAAGCATTTTAGGGAGCATTTTCCCAACTGAAGGCAGAGGGAACAAAGCCAGCATCATTTCCCAGAGTTGAAAATGGCAGCTGAGAAGACAATAGGCAACTGTAGTGGAAGACAGCTGCCTTTGCCATCTGTCCGCAAGGGCCAAATTGCACAGCCAGTTGAATGACCCCACGGCTAAGTCACCTCTACTGAGGACCACTGTGTCTGTGTGCTTGGAAAGCTCCCTCTGTGAATGCGTAGTTGTTTGGACAAGTGAAAACACACAGTACGAAACATGGCCCCATAACGGTCTCCTTTGACCAGATTTGTACTAAGATAACTGTTGTCCCTGTTGTCCTGTTTTCATGTGACTAAATTCTGAGCATGCTCCTGGATGGCAAGATCAATCACAACCGTGTAGTGAGAATACAGGAACCTCCCAAGCAGCACATTCCTCTGAAATAAATACCAATGAGTTTAATTGAGCTTATTTCCAAACAAGCGTACACAAGTGTACAGACAGGCAGCTCCAACCTCAGACCTGAGGCCAGTGGAAAGCCAGAAGTAGTGTGGCCCTGATGCTGCTAGCTGGCGTTCTGAGGCCATTCAGCAGAGAAGTCAGTGACAGAAAAACCCCTGAGCAAGCCTCTCATCTGATATGAACTCTGACCCCCAAGCAGAAGCTGCGCTGTCATGCTAATACCCCTACGTGGCAGTATTAAATGGTTTCATCCATGTGGACGATAGTGATCCCTCCGATTGTATCTCCCCAAAACACTGATCCCTGCCCACCTAAGATCACTTTTACCTTAAGGTATCATAAGATCCAAGCTCTCAAGCTGTTAACCCAAAGCCCTGTGCTGAAAGATCTGCACTGGTTACCCACCTGCTTCTGGCCACAATTCAAAGGGCTGGTTATGCACTGGTTACCCACCTGCTTCTCGCCACAATTCAAAGTGCTGGTTGTTACCTTTAAGGCCCAACAGCTTGGGGCCAGATTACCTGAAGGACCATTTCCTCCCATACTATACAAGCTTGCTGGTTAAGATCTGCCTCTCCTGCTCTTTGTGCTGCGCCCCCCCGCCCCTTTTCAGAGGTTAGGCAAGTAGATACTAGAAACAGGGCATTTTCTGTGGCGGTACCCAGCCTTTGGAACACCTTCCCATTTGAGGCTCTCTTGGTGTCCACTTTAGTTTCTTTTAGTTGTTGTTGTTCAGTTGCACAGTCACATCTGACTCTTCGTGACCCCATGGGCCACATCACGCCAGGCCCTCCTGTCTTCCATCATGCTCCGGAGTTTGCTTAATTTCATGTTCGTTGCCGCGACAACAATGTCTAACCATCTCATCCTTTGGCCTCCCCTTCTTCTTTGACCTTCAATCTTTCCCAGCATCAGGGTCTTCTCCAGTGAGTGCTCCCTTCTCATTTGGTGGCCAAAGTATTTGAGCTTCAGCTTCAGTATCTGGCCTTCCAGGAAACAGTCAGGGTTGATTTCTTTTAGGACTGATTTGATCTCCTGGCAGTCCAAGGGACTCTCAAGAGTCTCCTCCAGCACCATAATTCAAAAGAATCTATTATTCGGCGCTCAGCCTTCCTTATAATCCAAGTCTCGCAGCCATACAGTACTACTGGAAATACCACTGCTTTCTTTTAGGTTTCTTTTAGGCACCAGGCCAAAACATATCTTTTTTTACCTGAGCTTTTAATTAGGGGGTTTACCTTACCAGGTTTTTAATGGTCTGCTCCTGTTTTTATGTTACTTGTGTTTTATTGTAAGCTGCTTGAGCAGCAAGCTGAAGAGGTAGCAAAGAAACGTTATAAATAAATAAACTCATTAACAGGTGGACTTGTATCACCTGAAACAGTGAGCTCAAGACAGATTGTCACCCTTCTGAACCATCAATGGGGGCTAAAACTGGAGATGGCAAGTAGGCTTGAGCTATGCCTGTTTATCGTGCTGGCAAATTATGTATCTGAAAGGAAGGGCATGTGAGAGCTGCTGGTTATCTCAGACTTTATTTCAGTGGCGTATTTCACTCGAACAAAGTCTTTTAAGTCCCTCATTCTACTAACAAACTGAGGGGGAAAACATATTTCTGACAGTCATATAAATTGCTGTAACAGAACAATCTCCCATCCTGCAACTTTCAGGTACACAAAGAATAAATACTGGTGGAGGTGGCTTCAGCTGTCTCAGTTACTTAGTGGGGGCTAAAACTGGAGATGGCAAGTAGGCCTGAGCTATGCCTGTTTATCGTGCTGGCAAATTATGTAACTGAAAGGAAGGGCATGTGAGAGCTGTTGGTTATCTCAGACTTTCTTTATTTCAGTGGCATATTTCACTTGAAACGAGTCTTTTAAGTCCCTCATTCTATTAACAAACTGAGGGGGGGAAATATATTTCTGACAGTCATATAAATTGCTGTAACAGAACAATCTCCCATCCTGCAACTTTCAGGTACACATAAAGAATAAATACTGGTGGGGGTGGCTTCAGCTGTCTCAGTTACTTCTCTCTCTAGTGGTTAATAACACTGCTAAACAAGCGAATTCTTTCAATGTAGTACTCCCCCCCCCACGCAAAACAGTTGTATAGATATTTTATATTGTTAAGTGCGCATTTGTATTGAAAAACTCCACAATATTTAAGAATGTCCTTTTCTTCCAGTTATAATTTTATGTACAGGTTGTATAAATCCAACCCCACAACCGCCTTAGGAGCAAAAGAAGACTTCAACTGGCCATCATCTTAAGGGCAGCTGATATCTTACAGGTTTTCTTGAGGTACCTGTGCACTAAGATGGCAGTCAGGAATTCAACTTATGATCTGGGGTATCGTATTGCAAGAAAAGCAGAATGGGAACTTCTTTGATTAATCATACATCTAAGTAACCCTCCCCCTCACAGATCATAAATCCACAAAGGGGTCACAAAGGGTTTTAAAGCATGTTTCCACAAACCTGGGGGCACTCTGGGTTCACAGAAAAAATATCAGTTTTTTAAATAAAATGGGGGATTAAAAAACCCAAACTAATAAAAGTGATGTCTGTGTGTCCACAGATGTCACAGGAAAACCACCCTTCTTCGGACGGCATTTTGGATTGCTAGAGGAATCCAAAATTTCACCTAGCGATGAAAGGGGGGAGGGAGTGGAAGAAAGATCACAGGGGAAGGAGGGAGAGTGATCGAGGAGACAGAGGAAGAAGAGGGAGACGCAGGGGTGGAAATGGAATGGAATTCTCCCTCTACTGCAAGCCTTTCCAGGTCAAAGAAACTATCTGAGAGACCTGGGCAAGACTTAAAATCTGCAAGTGAGAGTCTGGGAATTATGTTCAAGTGACCTAGGCTTAGATTGTTGCAAACATGTTGAGACTGAAAACAGTTTGTATCAGCTGATTCATCAGCTGAATTCAGACGTATTTATTATTTATTAACTTCATGTATACCCCACCTTTCTCTCCAGTGGGGACACAAAGCAGCCTACACTGTTCTCCCTTCCATTTTATCCTTGCAGCAACCCTGTGAGGTACATTAAGCCGAGAGAGACCCAATGTTAATGTCCCTCTGCACAACTACTTTGCCTTTTGTAAAATGAATGATGTTTCAGAAGGCAAAGGAATAGTTTCCTGCTTAGGGCTCAGATTCCACTTTTGCCTTGTGCTCAGTTGGTGGCCTCGGCAAAGCCACATATCCATCTACTCAAGCCCAACAGGAGCCAATTTGGTGTAGTGGTTAAGTGCACAGACTCTAATCTGGGAGAACCGGGTTTGATTCCCCACTCCTCCACTTGCAACTGCTGGATGACCTTGAGCAAGCCATAATTCTGGCACAGCTGTTCTTGAAAAAGAGCAGTCTC
>NW_015172010.1:409911-411880 GCF_001447785.1 Gekko japonicus
TGTCAAGAGTTTTCTCAGCCCCACCTACCTCACAGGGTGTCTGTTGTGGGGAGGGGAAGGGAAAGGAGTTTGTAAGCCGCTCTGAGACACCTTTGGGTAGTGAAGAGCGGGGTATAAATCCAATCTCTTCTTCTTCTTCTTCAGACAAAATGGCTCTCAAAAACTTGTTAACAAAGCATGAAGGCACCTTTGCCGCCACCCCCCCTCCACTTCTGGCAGCTGGTATTCAGAGTTCATCTGCCTCCAGACATGGAGGTTTCACTTAGCTATCGTAGCAAGTAAGAGGTGTGTTATTGGCCTGGGCAGAGCTGGACTGTAGCAGGCAAGAGAAGCTTTTGGTGGGTGGAGCCAAGAAAGGTACAGTGGAGGAGAATTGGAAAGACACACAGATAGGAGACAAGGGAAAACTTAGCTTGGCCGTCACATTCTTCTCCCTCACACCCCTGGAACATTAACTGTACTGCACGCAACCCCGCAGCTGAGATTAGGGATTATTTTGCCAGATTCCTTATTCAGAAGGAAACTGAAATCCTCCATTCACTGCCAAGTCCAGTTTAATATACCTAACTGCTCAGACTGGTGCAAACAGCTTGATCTTCAAAGGGAATGCCTTGTCACCACCAACCCCTGACATCAAAATGCAACAAAATTAGAACATCCAAGCCTCCTGAAGGACTTATCAAAGACGATCCCTCATGTGCTGTAACCAAGAGCTGGGGAGCTGACCAACAGGGTTTAAAACCCATATCTTCCCCGTTACATTTGCTCCAAATAAAACAATTTGCCGGAATTTTAAAGTATAAATTAGTAGTTTACCTTGCAAAGTGTTTAGTCCTGGATACAGTTTCCAAGAATAAAACAAATAAGCGAGATTCCAGAGGCCACAATTTAAAGACTTTGGCTCAGGCTTTAACCCCAAACCATGGGCTGTGGTTCCATGACCTTGAAGGAGCTATACAGAGCTTGCTCACATGATCCCACCACCTCCCCTGTCACGCTGTGGGCAAATTGAACTTCCAACCGAGGGTGTGTGTGTACAGTTTGCATAGACCGTACTTTGCTGATTCAGATGTTAAAAGCAAACAGGTTTTGCCAAATTGCTACATGCTTGCAGCGTGCAAGGGAGGGAGGGGGACTGCACAAGCAAGGCTGAGGGTTTCTTCAGGCTCCTTCACACTGGCACTATGTCTGCATCAAAGCAAAGGAAATCCTAGGCTAGATTCAAGAATACATGTATACAGGGCCAGTTCCAGGGAGCCCTGGATAGAGAGTGGCCAAGGGTGCGCCTCCTGCTCTGACCCCCACCAGGACCCCCACTCACACCTTCTTCCCAGCCCACCCACATCCCATCTGCCGGCATGTCCTTCCTTCCTTCACTCATCACAAGCATTTTCATTGATCATATGTCATTTCCCCAATAGTGCTGGTTGGTGTGTGCAGACAGGAACACTTAAGCCTGTCCCTGCAAGAAGTGCCACCACTGTACACCACCCGCAGGTCCTTCCCTGGCAGTATTTTATTTATTTTTTGTTATATTTATACCCCGCCCTTCCAGCCAAGGGCGGCTCAGGGTGACTTACAGAAAGAATAAAACAATAGGTATAATTTAAATAATCCTAAAACCATATCAACAATTTCAACATTAAAAGGTGCTAGCAGACGGTGATCCTAATGAATTATTAAAAGATTAACAATTTAAAATTAAATTTAAGATGGCGGCCATCCTTCATTATACCATCCTAGTGGTCAATATAGTGGTCAATATAGTGGTCATCCTAGTGGTCAATATAGTGTTCATTATACCATCCTAGTGGTCAAGTATGCTTGGAGCATTACCAGTCAGTGCCATCTCACAGAGGGGCAGTTGGCTTTCCAATAGGAAGTAATGCCATACACCCTTCATATAAAAATCACTCCAGATAGGAATTAAATCTATCACATAAGCCTGGCCTAGGACAAGGAATGAATG
>NW_015172010.1:412498-419770 GCF_001447785.1 Gekko japonicus
CAAGGTATAGATAGGGACTCTGGAGAAAGTGATGCTCTGTCTTCTTGGTGCTTGGGGGGGTCAACAGTGGGAGGGCTTCTAATGTCCTGGCCCCACTGGTGGACCTCCTGATGGCACCTGGTATTTCTGGCCACTGTGTGATACAGAGTGTTGGGCTGGATAGGCCTTTGGCCTGATCCAACATTGGCGTCTCTTATGTTCTTAACCAATTAATTAATTAGGCCAGTCTGGGTAATGGGGATTCTGCAGCAGTGGGTCCTGCCAGAAACCCTGGGCCCTGGCAGCTCAGGGTATGTTGATGCCAGCCCTGCATGAACGAGTTCTTAAAAACAGTATTATCTGAATCCGTACTTTATTCACATTATTATTATTATTATTATTATTATTAATTATTATTATTATTATTATTATCTTCCACGACCGAATGCACAGGGCTCCCAGTGGGTCTCCCATTTGGGCACTGTCCTGACCCAGACTGGCTCAGATTTCGCAAGTTTGCAGCATCACACAGCCTCCAAACATACCCTGTGGACCATTCCCTACTTGTTGTTTCTATGCAGCATAGTCCTCTCAGGGACTGTACTTAGTTTAGTATGCACTGCAGAGCAACGGGTTGAAAGGAGCACCCCATCATGATTTCATTTTCAGGGGACTGAGGCAGCTGCAACATTCCACTCGGTTAAAAAATTCAACCCAAAGCAGGGGGAGACAGAGAGAGTGCATGCAACTAAGTGTGAAAGGGGGAGAGGGTATCAACACTATTACCATATCTTTTATTTTTAATCTGAGGCTGAATTTAAAATCTGTTTCAGTTTGGCTTAACTCTGGTTCCATCTAGTGGTCAATCAAAATACCTGAAATACATACAATGAAATCTCCGGACTGTGGACTGGACCCAGTTTTCCACTCAGTCAATTTGCTTCCTTATTTCAGCTCCCACCCCACATGGCATCATGTACAAATACAACCTTTTTTGAGTGATCACAGGGGACACCTCTTTGCTTTTTTTCCATCAGAAAAACTGGTTCTATCAATCCAGCCCTGTGAGTTTGTGTCCCAACTGGAGAATATAATACTCAGAGGCACACCTCAGCACTTCTCTCCTTATATATAATTGAATAGTGGGTGCCAAAGTTCTAATTCTAAAATGCACTCCCTTAGTGTATGGCTGATGGCACTGCTCCTCAGCATATATCGCCACCAATCAGAAGGCAAAGCCCGGGTCCCGCCCACACCACAACTGCTGCGACAACCTGGTCTTTTGCATATGGAAGCTGATTGGACTTCAGGCGAATTAACATATGATCTATGTTTTGTTTTTAAAAAGAATACTATGTAATCTGTGCTCTGGTCAGCTTGTCCAAGCCCTATACTGTAGAGCCTGGAATAGACTACTGGGTGGCAGCTGCCACTTTAACATTCCAGATGAGCCCTTATACAAAACACCACATAAAAAATGGAGCGGGGGGGGGATTAAGAAACAGAAAGACTAAGGTCTGCTTCTTTCCCTTCATCCCACAGGAACAACCTTGAATATCTCTGCTAGATCAAGGTTGCACTTGCAGAAAGTGCAATATGGGAAGGGGGAGGCAAGGGATAACTGCTTCCCACTGTACCCATTGTAACATGAGTTGCTACAAAAGCTGCAAACAAGTCTGGGAACACCATCATCTGGTTCCAAAATGCCACTTAGATGGAACACAAAAACAATTAACGTACGATCTATGTTTTGTTTTAAAAAAGAATACTACGTAATCTGTGCTCTGGTCAGCCTGTTCAAGCCCTATACTGTACAGCCTGGAATAGACTACTGGGTGGCAGCTGCCACTTTACCATTCCAGATGAGCCCTTATACAAAGCACCACATAAAAAAAGGAGCGGGGGGGATTAAGAAACAGAAGGACTAAGGTCTGCTTCTTTCCCTTCATCCCACAGAAACAAACTTGAATACCTCTGCTAGATCAAGGTTGCACTTGCAGAAAGTGCAATATGGGGAGGGGGAGGCAGGGGATGACTGCTTCCCACTGTGCCCGTTGTAACATGAGTTGCTACAAAAGCTGCAAACAAGTCTGGGAACACCATCATCTGGTTCCAAAATGCCACTTAGATGGAACACAAAAACTGCTTTACCATCTTTTCAAAACACTTTCAAATGTAAGTGAATGATCTAGTTAATGCCACAGGAATTCAGTGTCCCCATTCCACCCATTCATCATGTTGTCACTGTTTTCTCTGCCATGTTCCTATTGCCTTGGCTTTCAGCCAACCCTAATGTATAAATGAGCTGAACAGCTACCGGCTTATGAAGACGTCCAGCTACATAGAGCGTCTTCCAGCGAAGTAAATCTTCAATCAGCATATCAGTACCAATAACACCATATTTTATAACCTGAAACAGGAAAGAAAAAAAAAAGAATTAATTGCAGAAGTATAGAGGCGACCCATAGATGTGGCAGCGACGGAGACCGGATGGAGGCAGAGCTACGGCGGCGGGATGGCGGCGCGACGGCGTAACGATGCAGTGCGGCGGAGCCTAAGGGACAAAGGCCGGAACTGCAATTGGGAGCCGCCGCGCGCCGGAGGAGTCCATCAGGAGCCTGCCAGGAGATGTCGTTGACCCGTCCTAAGGCGCCAGGAAGAAACAATGGAAGCCTGCCCGTGGAATACAACAGGACTGCGCTGCTCGGGTGTCGATAGGTAACCCCTCCCCCAGTCGAATTGTGGCCCTAGGATAGGAACTAATTAGGCACTTAGGCCATATACCCGTAAACCGCCCAGAGACCCTCGGGTAAAGGGCGGTATACAAATCGAAGATATAAATAAATATAAATAAATAAATAGATCAGGGTTACATATACAGTTGCCAAAATGGAGGACTGAAAGAGAAATAGGCAGAGAAGCTGAATCCTGTAGAGACTAGTTCCCCAACAGTGAAATCATATGTAGTTACACCCTTCTACATCTACTGATATTAACAGGTTCAGAAGGACAGAATTCTGTTTAGGACAGCACTGTGTCTAGTTTTGCCCCTCTGAAAAGAACGGAGAAACATGAAGCAAGAAGCTGTTTTCCTCAGGGGTTGCACCATGAACCCCAAGCCAAGTGTAAGTTACTACAGATACCTGTGTATCAGAGGGGCTATGAGACCAAGCTCCAAAGCAGGACTTTTCTGGTTTGAAACCCACTAAGCAGTCTTAGGCATGACATTATTCTGTCAGTCCCCAAACACTGCTCTACGTAGTACTTGCCCACCTACAGGGCTGCTTTAAGGGTTACAAAAAAGTGAAAATGCCATACAAATAACAACAATGCCAATAATTATCTCACATTCAAAGTGCCAAAATCTTACTCTGTTTGAAAGGTCTGCAAAAAAAGAGGCTGGTGGAGTAGCAGGTTAATATCTGGCCTGATTTAAGATTTCCAGAGAACTCAAAAAATTGGGATGTAAAACATAATTTACTTTGTTTTGATAGTTATTAAGGGCAGAAACATATAAAGGATTGGAATGTTTAGTTTAAGATATTGTTACCTTGAAATTTAAGATGATAATGGGAAAGGAAAAATAGAAATATAAATGGGAAAGGGGGAGGAGCATTGCGAGAAGCCACAAAGGGGGGGGGGGAAGGGGATAAGAAAAATGGCTATGGGATAAATGAAATGTAATGTAATGTTGAATGTGTTGCTATATCCAAAATAAAAGTTTTGACATAAAAAAAAAGATTTCCAGAGAACTCAAAAGCTTGCACACTGCTATGTGTCACTGGGTTAGTTGCAATAAAAGATATTAGACTGTGTCAAGTGACAAAAGGCGCCTTTGGGATGGGAAGCCCTAGTCATTCACAAAGCTTTGCCATGAACTGAACACTCTGGCCAATAGAAAGCTTGTTCCTAACACTGCTTGGCAGTAAGAAGAAGGAACTAAAGACACTCACACTGGCAATTTCTGCTGCTCCCTTTTTGAGTAATCTTATCACTCAGATGGGGGAGAGAAGCCCTTCAAGTTATGCAGTAGCAAATATCTCTTAGTGTGCAAACCAGCCCCAAGATGCACTGTGGAACTTGAAGTATGTTAGCCATAATGGTATAACTTTTTGTAATGGAAGGCTGCAAGTTACTGGAGTGTGGTGTAGTTTGTTAAAGAGGCTAGGATCTGGGGACATCCCGTTTCAAATCTCCACTCTATCATGAAAACCACAGGCCAGTCACTTCTTTCTCAGCCTAACCTACCTCACAGGGTTGTTGGAAAACGGAGAAGGGGAAAACAATATTGTGAGCTGATCTGGGTACCCACTAGGGAGAAAAGCAGGGTAGAAGTATCTAAATAAAGTCTCAGCATCAGTATGCTATACAAGTCATTCTATTCTAATTTATGTCCAGCTTTTTGACAAAAAAGGACCTCTTAAAGCAGGTTACAACAGAAAGTTAAAATCAAAATCTACGGACAGTTTTATGAAACAAACAAAAAAAACATTTAGAACAATTTTAATTACATGCGAAGTTCTGAAGATGTCAACACCTGGCATGTCTCCTTCATGAACACATAAAAAGCCATATTACACTGAACCAGACCACTGATCCATCTAATCGGTGCCAGTTTGGTGTAGCAGTTAAACTGTGCAGACTACGATATGACAGACTCCAGGTCTGAATGCCCGGTCCACCACAGAAGCTTGCTGGGTGACTAAGGGCCAGTCACACACACTCAGCCTAGCCTACCTCCTCACAGGGTTGTTGTGAGGAGGATAGATGGAGGAGAGCAGAATGATGGTAACCACTTTGGGTAGCATGGTGGAGAAAGGCACTTTATAAATGAAGTAAACAAATCAATAACTAGCAGTGCAATCCAAAAAGAGTTACTCCAGAGAGCCAGTTTGGTGTAGTGGTTAAGCATGCGGACTCTAATCTGGGAGAGCCAGGTTTGATTCCCCACTCCTCCACTTGCACCTGCTGATGTGACCTTGGGTCAGTCACAAGCTCTGGCACAGCTGTCTTTGAAAAAGAGCAGTTTGTGTCAGAGTTCTCTCAGCCCCACCCACCTCACAGGGTGTCTGTTGTGGGGAGGGGAAGGGAAAGGAGTTTGTAAGCCGCTCTGAGACAACTTTGGGTAGTGAAGGGCAGGGTATAAATCCAGTTTCTTCTTCCAGTCTAAACCCATTGGCTGAAACTGGAATAGCTCTTTGTAGGACAGCACTGCCCACCAAGTATCAACTGTGACTGAAGGGTCTCTTCAAGCTTTCAGGCATAAGTGGTTTTTCATATAAGCTGCTACCTGATACTGTTAAACGGGAGATGCCCGGGATTCAACCTAGTGGCTTCTGCATGCAAAGCAGTTACTTTATCAGTCGGCTGTGAGTGACCCCTCCCCCAAACTTGGATCTTGCTCAGAGACAACCCATAGTTACTTACCCTGCCATTACAAGGCACTAACGTATTGTAGTAAATCCCTGCTCGCACAGTTTTTTAGCCTCCGGCTCACGCATTTTTGTCTTAGCTCAGGAAGGAGGGCTCCAGAGCAAACTAATTTAGGCAGTAGCCAAGTCGCCCGCTCACAACTTTAATGCCAGTTGCTCACAAAGTAGAATTTTGGCTCATGGGACTCCACAGCTTAGAGGGAACATTGGCTGTGACCCCTCCCTCAAACTTGGATCTTGCTCAGAGACAACCCATAGTTACTTACCCTGCCATTACAAGGCACTAACGTATTGTAGTAAATCCCTGCTCCATAGTTTTGGACGTTATTGATTCTCTTGGCTCCAAAGTATTTTAAAAAGGAATAATGACTGCGATTCTTTGACAGGTTCCTCTTGTGCCATGATACGGAATCATCCACAGCAAACACAAAGTCCAGCATATTGTTCTACAAACACAACAGAAAGCAGAAGGCATTGATCTCTCTATCATGAGCATAAGCATCAGACAACATTCAACTCCATACCTAGGAACAAGCAAAAAGTTGATGAAATTAGTTTGCCCACTTTAGTTATAAGGTCTGCAAAGTGAGTGGCTTAGTAAACAATACATCAGGGCTTGACCATAGTGAATAGCAAGAAGTCAAGCCTAGGTGACTTTCATACCAAAGCTATACAGCACATGGAAAAAAACTGAACCAAAGAGTGTATCCAACAAGCCCAATAACTACCCAATAACTACTCATGAGAATTTTAATGATTGCACATTTTATACTAGTCTAAATAAACTGGTGTGTTAGAAATGAACTGACTACGGCTTAAGTTTGCTATCTATCCACATCACTCAAACTAAGAACCCCACCCCAACACCCTACCTTAACTACAACATCAGACAACTACATGGAGAGCTGAACTGGTGGATTTAAGCAGATGGGGATTATGGGTTCCATTCAGAGCCTCCTACCTTTTCTTCCATGGCTCGTGCACTGCCTACCAAAAGAAGAAAGAGAAACTTAGAGGGAGGCAGCTGGCCCTTACAGATAACACGTTATGGTTTCCAGATTTAAGCATCAAAAATGAAGGACTCTAATGCTGGTTTTGTCTGCAATTATGCTGCCTTGTGCTAGGGAGTGCGAGATAGCAAAGGCTGATTGATGGAGCGGAAAGGGGGGCAGGTGCTTCAAATGCAGAATTTCTGAACGCCTTCATTTTAACCCAAAATCCTAACCCTCTGCCAAGGAAGACACTAAGAGGATCGGCTTTCAAAAAGACAAGGAACGTGTACACTTTATGATTTTTACAGCTAGAGAAGGGGCGCCGCACAAGCCTCCCGTGGGAGACCATTCCATCCGGCCGCTCTCACCTCGCTTTCCCCTGCAGAGGCCCCCGCTTGCTGGAAGACACCGGAGCCATAAGCAAAGGCGAAGCTGAGCTCTTGAGGGAATTGAGCAAGGATTCTGTGGAATTTCATCGCCGAGCTCGGCAAAGACATGCGGGCCAGCCAACAAAGTACGTTTTCAACGCGCACACCGCAGCACCGGCAAAACCCACTTAGAACGAGCAGCTGCAATTGCCGGGCGGAAGCACAGCTTCAGCTTCAGCGACTGAGGAAGTCGGCGAAGAGAGTTTGCAGCAAGAGAGCACCCCCAAAGAAACTTGTTGAACTACAGCGCCCTCAGTGGCAGGAAGCCGCAGAAGTTATTACTGTCAGAAGACAAGTGAGACAGAGAAAGCGATACGTGGACGGAGCTCGTCTCCGGGTACTCATGTAACCTCCTTGCTATCTAATCTTATCTGTGTACAGATGAATGGTATTGATTATATCTTATCTAGCGCCCCCCCCCCCCCCGCCCGCAAAAAAAAA
>NW_015172010.1:419949-426171 GCF_001447785.1 Gekko japonicus
GAGCGGTTCCTCAGTGGAACAGGCTTCCTCGGGAGGTGGTGGGCTCTCCTTCTTTGGAGGTTTTCAGGCAGAGGCTAGATGGCCATCTGACAGCAATGCTGACTGTGTGACCTTAGACAGATCATGAGAGGGAGGACAGGAAGGGTTGCTTCAGTGTTTAGTTCTTGTGGCCCTTTCTTACACACCCAGGGAAATGCTGATTGCCACTTTGGGGTCAGGAAGCAATTTTTCTCCAGACCAGTTTGGCTGGAGATCCTGGAGGTATTTTGACATCTTCTGGGCATGGAACAGGTGGTCAGTGGGTGTGTGTAGGGGAGGTATTTGTGAATTTCCTGCATTGTGCAGGGGTTGGACTAGAGGACCCTGGAGGTCCTTTCCAATGCTATGATTCTATGAACCTAGAAGTAGGGGTATGCAGGTAAAAACATCATGTTAATACCGTATTGGGAAGTCAGGATAAGGCTTGCTTGTCATTATTATTAAATATTGAGAGTAGTGTTATCGTACTGGAAAGTTATGCCAGAAATATCAGAACAATATTCCCAATATTTAATAATAAGACAATCGTGCCCTTCTCCACTTCCTCCTACAGAATTAAAATGGGGGGGGGGAGAGACTAAGAGGAAGTGCTCCTGTGCCTTAGGGAGTTGATGCTCCAGTCCTAACTTTTAAAGGGCCTTGAGTTTCTATGGGGTAGTCCAGGCCTGCATAATCCAAAGGCTTGGTGTACCACACACAGAAAAAAGGTCTGAAATGGGACCTGGATTTACCTATTCTATAATCCCACTGGCTTCTCCAAGACCACACTGTGCCCTGCTAGCAGCCCTGGGACATTTCAGGCCCTCCTGGCCTCTTAAATCCCGGCCTCCAGCATTGTAATCTGAAAAGTACTGAGACTGACACATCGTTGAGTGATTTTCAGCTCATACTTTACTAAGTGATTTCAGAAGATAGAAGATACAGGGCAAGCCTGCTTAAATGCACAACAACAACTCCATCCACACACACCCATACACCCTATTGACATAATCTTACATCTGAATAGGGTTCCTTTAGGATCCTGGTCAGCCGATAGGCTGTTACTAGGATCCTAGGTGCCCATTGTTTCTGAGATCAATGCTCTGGTTACTTGCTGACCGCGAGTGCAGAGCGACCACATGCGTGGTCTAAGTTGGTACACAATAGAATCTCACCTGACAATGGGAAAAAGGTGGGTATGCCACTGGGCCTGCTGGTGAGGCTCTTTGACTCACATGAGACTTGGTCTACTGCTTAGTAGTACCTCGCCTTACAGCTGAGAGTCTGTCCTTGGTCCTTTAATTAACCTGTCCCTCCACGTAAACCTTGTGACTTTAAAGAAATACATATATATTTACACTGATGTATCTGCATTTGCTATAAGTCTGTCGAATTAAGGCTGCAGTGCTATGCAGACTTATGTGGGACTGAATCCCATTAAACTCAACAGTGCACAGAATGAGGCTGTACGTGGAGCTAAATCAGCCTTAGTATTTCTGCTTAACTGTGTTATGTATCAGACTGTCCTAGCTCTTCTGTACTCTGTCAAGCAGTGATAATGCACGTAGATACAAATGGACATCCTTGCTCTGAACTACCAAGAAATCTCATCAGATTATTTTGACCATTAGATGGGCTAATTGGCCTCTGGGAACATAAGGAGCTGGCAATTACTCAAGCAGTGACTGTATGCTGCCACTGGCAAAGATTGATAAAGAAGTTATTAAAGTCTAATGGTGAAATCTAAAGGGACAGCTGTTCTTTTGTGAGTCTTTTTCATGACTCTTTAACAACTGAGTTATATGACAGGCAGTGTTTGAAGTCCACTGATACAGTCTTTTTAACAGTCAAGAGCCATGAGACAGGCAACTTCTTCCAGCTTTTCTGCTGCTTTATCTGTCTGAAATTACCCTGAAAATACTCATACATCTTTCCCCATTGTAGCTCTTGACCCACTCACCAACAGTATCATCTTCTCACTCTTGCTTTTCCTCCTTCCTTTCTCTTCCAGGCTTTCCAACAATCCCAGGCAATCTGATTCCTTCTCATTTTAGACTTTGTTGTCATGAAGTTGTGCCCACAGTGCCATAAACAGGATGTAGAAGTTGGGAAAATGGGACCTCCATGTATTTGGGCTCAAACTGTCTGATAATTTATTTATTTATTTATTGGATTTCTACCCCACCCTCCCAGCCAAGGCCAGCTCAGGGCAGCTTACATAAAATCAATACGTAGTTTACAATAAAACATGAATATAAATTTAGGTAAAGGTTCTCTTGCTCGAAAGCCAGTCGAATCCGCCTCTAGGCTCATCTCCGTTTCAAAGACGAAGAGCCAGCGCTGTCCGAAGACATTTCCGTGGTCATGTGGCCGGCATGACTAAACACCAAGGCGCACGGAACGCTGTTACTTTCCCACCAAAGTGGTACCTATTCATCTACTTGCAATTTCTTGCTTTCGAACTGCTAGGTTGGCAGGAGCTGGAACTAGAGACGGGAGCTCACTCCGTTATGCGGCACACTCGGGTCTCGAACTACTGAACTACCGGCCTTCCACAGCCTGCACTTCAGCATCTTAACCACTTGAGCCACCGCAGTAGATTAAAACAATTCTAAAATCATGAACTGTACAACATAGTAAAGTGCTAGTGATATTAATTCCAGATGGCTGCAATTATTCAGTTCATTCTTCTCACATGTGGTTCTTCGGTCTTTGGCTAAACAGACGGGTCTCTACCATTTATTTGGTATGCATTCAGTTATCAACAAAGGCTCTGATGTTCCAAATGCTTCAGCCGCCCAAGTCCCGTTCATTTCAGTGGTGAATGAAAGGTAGCTGTACCATATTATTCATTTATTATTGCCATTACTATTGTTATTGCTGGTAATACCATGACAGCCAAAAGTGGTTGAGGCCTCAGGAGGGTGGGGTTTGGGGAGGGGAGGGCCGTCAGTGGGGCATAATGCCATAGAGTCCACCTTCCAAAGTGGCCATTTTCTCCAGATGGAACTGATTTCTGTTCCCAGGAGATCTTCAACCGCCACCTGGACGTTGGCAACCCTAGTTATATCTCAACCGTATTTTTGAATGAGACTTTTCCCATTTGTATCCATCTGGCCAAATCTGTTTGAGAGTTTCCAGGGACCTGGCAATGTGACTTCCGCTGCTTTATCCCAAATCACTCAGCAGTAATGCAATTAGATTTATCCTGTTGTGCTTTCTGTGGCTATAGCAACACATTAATGCTGTTTTCCATGGCCATCTCAGCTTGCTTCCCTTTCCCAGTAATTGTGGGATTCTTTGTTTTAGTAGTTATTATGTCACACTGGTTGTTATAAGTATGAACGCTCCCTGTTTTATGCTTTCCTGCTAGATTTTGGAACACTTGAACCAGCAAAACCTGGGGATCAATTAAAAGCAATGGCTTTCCAGACCTGTTCAGTAGCTGCTTTTGGAAGATCAGCTGAGACTGTTTACAAGCCCTGTAATCACCTTGGTCCAATTAAGGAGTGAATCTGTAACATTTCTGCTTCATGGTCTCTCTTTTCATTAGATTATGAAATGTATTTGTATGAAATATCTTTGAGAATCTGTTCAAATATTTAACATGTTTATGTTAAACCTAATCAAAAGACATTATCACCCCCTTCATTAATATACTGGCAATCAGAGAGAAAAATATTGGCACTATTCCAGTCACGTACCTGGCATTTGTTATTGTTAATATGATTTAGGTGCAGTTATAAACAACTACCAGTTGGTGTCCTCTTTTCCACTTCTAAAACAGGCTATAGTTTGTAGCATTATGTTCCCATTAGAATGCCTGTTTGGTTCTGGATCCTACAGTGAGTTATTGTCATATTGTCATAAGGGAATTAAAATCAGGAAAACAAAAGTTTATTGGGCTGTTTTGGAGCTGAAATACATACCTTTTTTTGATATACGGAGCCACCAGCGCAAGAGCTGGTTCAGACGTTTTTCCAGCCAATTGCTAAACAAGGTAGATGGATAAATGGAGAAAGGAAGTTAATTAAAAAATTGAGCTATTTTAGGGTGCTTTTTGTATTAAGGTGCATGAAGGAGAAAAGGGCAACTAGAATGATAAAAGGGTTGGAACACTTTCCCTATGAAGAAAGGTTAAAGCGCTTGAGGCTCTTTAGCTCAGAGAAATGACAGCTGAGGGGTGATGTGAACGAGGTTTATAAGATTATGCATGGGATAGAGCAGGTGGAGAAAGAAGTACTTTTCTTTCTTTCTCACAATATAAGAACTCGTGGGCACTCAATGAAATTGCTGAGCAGTTGAGCTAGAACGGATAAAAGGAAGTACTTCTTCACCCAAAGAGGGATTAACACATGGAATTCACTGCCACAGGAGGTGGTGGTGGCTACAAGCATGGACGGCTTCAAAAGGGAATTAGATAAGCATATGGAGCAGAGGTCCATCAGTGGCTATTAGCCACAAGGTATAGATAGGGACTCTGGGGCAAGTGATGCTCTGTATTCTTGGTGCTTGGGGGGGGGTCAACAGTGTGAGGGCTTCTAGTGTCCTGGCCCCACTGGTGGACCTCCTGATGGCACCTGGTATTTTTGGACACTGTGTGGCAGAGTGTTGGACTGGATGGGCCATTGGCCTGTTCCAACATTGTCTTCTTTTATATTCTTAAGCAAAGTGGAGAGCATGACTCAACGGTAGAACATCTGCTTTGTATGCATAAGGTCCCTGGTTCAATCCCTGGTATCTCTAATTTATAAAGGATCAGATAGTAGGAGATCTGAAAGACCTTTATCTGAGATTCTAAGGATCTGCTGCCAGTTTGAGTTAGGATTGCCAACCTCTGGGGAAGGGGGGAGCTGAAGAGCCCACAGAATTGCAACTGAACAAGCAATTTCTATGGAGAATAAATGAAGATTTGTTGGACAAGAAATTTATTGTAGATTTACTGAAGGAAGAAACGAAATTCTTTTTTCAACAAAACTTAAATCAGGAAACTCCTATACAGGTGGTGTGGGACACATAGAAAGCGGTGATGAGAGGACTTCTCATCTCGCAAAATGCGAGGCAAAAGAAAGAGAACTTTAAAAAGCAGAAGGAAGTGTTGGAGAAAATAACGCAAAAAGAGGCGGAACTTAAGAAGAGACCTGGGAAAAAGACAATTATCAGAGAATTACAGCTACTGAGAGAGCAACTGAACGTGACTTTGAACCAAGAATTGTATTGGAATCTGAAAAAACTTCAACAGAAATCTTTTGAAGGGGCAAATATACCGGGGAAGTATTTGGCTTGGCAATTAAAAAACAGAAAAGAAAGAAGACTAATTTCTAAAATTGTGGAACATGGAAAAGAATTCGTTGACCCTAATGGAATAAAAAGAAGTTTCTTCAAATACTACGCGAAACTCTTCCAAAGGACAAAAATTGATTCGGAAAAGATTAAGAAATATTTGGACACTATATCGATACCAAAGTTACAAAGCGAAGTCAAGGATGTATTGAATGGTCGCATCCAAAAAGAAGAACTGATTAAAGCAATAGAGGAAACGAAGCTGGGTAAAGCACCAGGTCCGGACGGATTTACTGCAAAGTTTTATAAAACACTAAAACAAGAACTAGTTCCGGTCCTGGAAATTTTATCCAATGAGATACGAGATACTAAGAGAGTACCTGAGACGTGGAAAGAAGCAATTATATTTTTGATACCGAAAGAAGGACAAGACCTAACTAATGTTAGGAACTATAGACCGATTTCGCTTTTGAATAATGATTACAAGATTTTTGCCAAAGTTATAGCAGAAAGGGTGAAAAACCATTTGAAAGTTGTAATATCTGAAGATCAAGCAGGTTTCTTACCCAAAAGACAAATAAGAGACAATTTAAGAATGGTAATGGATGCAATAGAATATTATGAAAAACACCCAGAGAAAGAAGTGGTCTTTTTGTTTGTGGATGCGGAAAAAGCCTTTGATAACTTAAATTGGGACTTTATGTTTCAAATGATGAACAAAATTGAAGTTGGGCAACACTTTAGCAACATTATTGAAGCGATCTATTCAGAACAAAAAGCAAAATTGAATGTAAATAAAGAGTTAACAGATCACTTTCAAGTACAAAAAGGGACCAGACAAGGTTGTCCACTCTCACCATTGTTATTCATCTGGGTTTTGGAAGTATTATTGCAAAAAATTCAGGAAGATGGAGAAATCAA
>NW_015172010.1:427423-441845 GCF_001447785.1 Gekko japonicus
ACACAGGGGAAACGCATTGCGGGAAGCCACTGGAGAGGAGGGAGGGGGAAGGGAAACGGATTATAAGAAAATTGTTTTGAATATGTGAAATGTATTAAGAAAAATAAAAGTTTCTTGACCAAAAAAAAGAAAGAATTGCAACTGATCTCCAGATAAAAAATACTGACAAAACAAAAAACCATGTATGTAATCTTATTACATGTGCCAACAACTAATAAAGATGAAATAATAACCAGATATACAATGTGTGTTTATTAATAAGTAGAATAAGATAATTCTCACAGCCCCACTTCTCAACCATATTTTCAAAAACAGTCCATATAAACCGGCTCAACTATCAGCACTGTTTTCAAAAGCAATCCATAGAAAATGTTCCTTAGTGTTTTATAAATTCATTAGTAAATCCATTTTCAATGGATGAAAATAGAGATGATTCTTGAATCTGAAATGATGGCATTCTTAGTAGCAGTCAAATGCTGCTTCAAACTTCCAAATAAGATTCTTTAGTGTGTAAATAAGATTATTATAGTTGCAAAACGCAGTCCTGACTTGAGGGGCAAGCTAGCTAAAACTAGCCATGTTTCCACAAAGCTTCTTCAAAAGGCGGAACTGCTTCTCTCAATCCAGCAGCACTCCACAGCGATCAGCCACAATTCTGAAATGAGTATAAACTTTCAGATATAGCTCACAATGTCAGACCAACAGCATAGCACTCTTCAGATTTCTAAACCCATTCATTTCCAATGCTTTGGAAATATGGAAGGAAAGTCCTGACTGAAGGTTCAGATTGGTGCTCGTTCTTATGAATGATATACTTTCTTATTGAATTTATTTGGAAATAAAGGATTAATCAACACTGAAGTAATGTTGTCTGACTGATAGAAGCCAATTTGCAAATGATGAATGTATTATAGGAGATTGGATAACTAGTATTTATATGAAGAAGAAGTCTATTCCAAACGAGAAGAACTATATCAGGAAGTCTCATCCTGTGTCTTCTTCACTTATCTCTTTGACATTAAAGGAATAGTGTACTTCTCTACAATGGAGCTGTTCTTTCCCATTAAGTGAATGTTACAATGATGAAGTTTTTGTACCATAGGAATTGTTTGTTTCTTAATGAGCACATAATATATACTTGAATTGTGCGCTCTTTCTTTGATGAATAAGGTTGTTCATATTGTATCGTACATGTAATTCTTGGTAGCTGTTATAAATAGCTTTTGCTCCGTTACAGAAAATTGATATAATATATAACACATCACTATAATTGTTTGATAAAATTCTTTATTTCATTATATTGCATCGTTGATTAGTTGTATTTAAGCATTTTGTTCACAATGTTTTTCTAGACTGACCACCTGGAGGTTGGCAACCTTATTTATTGAGTAAATTCTTCTCATGTTGGGTCTTCAACTGCTGCCTTCAGCTCTTCCTAGCATTATCTTTCCCAGTGAGTCTTGTCTTTTGATAATGTGACCAAAGTACGATAGCCCCAGTTTAGTCATTTTAGCTTCTAGGGAGAGTTCAGGCTTGACTTGATCTAGAACCCACTTATTTGTCTTTTTGGCAGCCCATGGTATCCGTAAAACTTTCCTCCAACACCACATTTCAAATTAATCAACTTTCTTCCTGTCATCTTTCTTCAATGTTCAACATTCATACCCATACAATAGTAAAAGGGAATACTATAGTATAAATTATCTTGATCTTGGTCACCAGAAACACATCCTTACACTTAAGGACCTTTTCTAGCTAATTCATGGCTGCCCTTCCCAGTCTCCATCTCCTTCTAATTTCTTGGTTGCAGCTTCCCTTTTGGTTGATGGTGGATCCAAGGAGTAGAAAATCTTGAACAATTTCTTGGTTGCAGCTTCCCTTTTGGTTGATGGTGGATCCAAGGAATAGAAAATCTTGAACAATTTCAATTTCTTCATTGTAAGCCTTAAATTGTGTAATTCCCCAGTAGTCATTACTTTTGTTTTCTTGATGTTCACCTGTAAGCTGCTTTAGCACTTTCTGCTTTAACCTTCATCAGGAGTTGTTTCTTCCTTGTTTTCTGCCACTAATGTGGTGTCATCTGCCTATCTCAACTTGTTAATGTTCCTTTCACCAATTTCACTGTACCTTCATCTGAATCTAATCCAGTTCTCTTTATATGTTCTGCATATAGATTGAAGAGATAGGGAGATAAAATAATATTTTGCCAATTCAGTTGCTGATATGTTCCTCCATATTCTGTCCTAACAATAGCCACTTGTCCAGAGTGCAGATTGTGCATCAAGACAATCAGATGTGGCACACCCATTTCTTTTAAAACCAGCCATAGTTTCTCATGATCCACACACTATGCTGTAATCCATGAAACACAAACAGATTGTCTTCTGAAATTCTCTTATATGTTCTAATGATATGTCCATATAATTAGATATTTATTTATTTATTTAGGGTTTCGTTTAATGGTAATGCTTTAATGCATAATATAATAAATGGTCTTCTGCAGATCTGAGATTTTTAAAATATCTATTGCCTGATATTTCATCACTGGTATCTGCAATAAGAGATTTAAATATCCTACAAAAATTTAAACTTAGTTCTATGGCTAATGAGAACTATAATGTGTACACATATAATCAATTAATTATAGGCAATAATGTTATTGATTTCCAAGTAGTCTATTGAATAAGCCATGGTAATATTAACTGGTTTGAATATTTGCAGTTTTGGAATTTTTTGACTCTGTATATACACACAGGCTCAGGTATAAGAAACTTGACAAAATTTGAGGAGATAATAAGAAAAAACCCCAATATTTGGGTTATGAAACTTCTGGGGAAAAGTGGAAATATATTTTTATCCATGGTTTAACTTTTTCTGTTTTCCCTGGATTTAGGGAAAATTCAGTAAAAATGTTGTATCAATGGTATTTGTCACCACATAAAATAGCTAATATCTGTAGAAACATGCATGATACATGCTGGTATTATAAATCTGCATATGTGGTGGTCATGTTGCAGAGCATGAATTTATTGGTCCTCTGTTGAAGACTATTCGAAAAAAGGTTTTGTTGTAGATTTCACTTTTGCAGTTGAGGTTATATTTCTAAGCTATACAGCCATGTTCCCGAAAGATAAGTGAAAGTTAATTTCACATGTAAATAAATGCTAATGCTTTAATACAATCATGGTTTGATGTTAGAATTCATGTGGACTTTTTGGTGGGGTGACAGTATGAAATCTTCAGATGTCCCTTCGCTTTCTCACCAATGTAAACAGGGCTTTTACATCTCACTAAAACCATGTCCTATGATTTACTTTCAGTATTGATAGCCTTTACAGTTTGAGGGGGTTTGCATGGAGTTTTTGTTTCATTTAATTTCTTCCTTGTCACAATTTGGCAGTATCAGCACAGGGTTGGATCCATTATCAGGAAAGCTGGCCTGCATGCCCATTTTCCTAAGGGTGGGGATCTTGGTGCAAGGGTCAAGTGGTACAACCAGCCAGGGGGCACGCCCAGGGATTACCCTTATGCTCAGGTGGCAGGGGAGACCATCTTGGGGCAACTGCCCTTCTGTGATCCAGAGACCTGTTATCCCAAGGTTTCCAGTGGATCATCAACTGTTAGGAAGGTTAGTCAATGAACAGGATCTGGTACCCCATGCTCTGCCAAAGCGTACTACAGCTGTAACTAATAAAGTTGTAGCCAATTTTATTCCACGCTTCTGAAAAACTCTATGTGTGTGTGTGTGTGTTATTTCAACTGAATCTGTAAACAGGGGTAGTATTTAGATGGGTATAGAGGAACCCTTTGCCTCGTCCCTCCCCTTGGCACTGGGGCCGCAAACACTTCCCACTGTTTCTAACAGGGTGGCTAAATTGAAAAAAAATAACTTCATGAATGGCACAGAATATATAACGTATTAAAAAATAGAAACAATGAAAGAATATGTAAGGGCTATCCCACTGTCAAATGATATCCCTGTTTGAGCTGAAAGAGGTGGTTTCAGACTTGGTGTAGAGACATGAGGTTTATTGTTCTTAGGAACTTCAGTGTTCAAGTTCAAGATGCACTGACATAGGATTGCCAGGTCCCTCCTGGCAACCAGCAGGGCATGGGTGGGACTTACCAGGAGTGGGAGGGAGGCCCAGGCAATGTTGATGGTGACATGGCTACATCATTTCCAGCATGCACCAGAGGTGATATCATAAGCAACACTCTGGTATTTGGGCAAAAACTCTATAGTAAAAATGACTTCTACCAAAGAGTTTTTGCCTAAACACCAGTGTCACCCAGACATTGGCAGTGTGATAATGTCGCTTCCCGTGTGCAGCAAAAGTGATGTTACCACATTGCTGGCAATGTCACCTGGGCCTTCTTTCTCCTGGTAATTCCCCCCTGCCAGCCAGTTGACCAGGGATGGGGCCTGACAGCAGGGGACCCCCACCTCAACCAGGGGGGCTGGCAGGCAACCCTACTCTGATGAGAAGCTCCAGACTTCATGGCTGCTAAGACAACCATGGAGCTGTACCAGGACATATAGTGGGTCATATGCTTGGTTTGTTTTTTTCTGGGGACAAAATACGTAGTTTAGTAATGGGGAGATTTTCTACTCTGCCTTCATCATGGACCAACAATTTCCTGATGAGGTTTAGATTTATGGACACAGAACTTCTGCAAAAGCACAGGTTTGGTTAGGATGGTCTGCCCTAGAGGCTGATGAATCTTGAAGGTTTTCTGATGTCTCATGGGGGTTTTCCAGTCAGCAAGGCAGCACTCCTCTTATGGCCTTGGTCAGCCTATGGAATGCAAAGATGACCAGGACTGTAGACATGATAACTCCTGAGCACCTTCCCCCCTCCTGTGGAATCCAGAAGGCCCCTCAGTATATTGGGTGTGTTCAGACGGGGCATTTATACTGGTATAAACGGCTGCGGTTCCAACCGGTGCAATTTGATCCGGAAGAAACGCGATCACACTCACCTCATGACTGCGCAGCACATTGAGATATGCCTATTCACACTACCGATGTGCAGCAGCGCATGTCGGCAGTTTTTTTAAAAATTACATTTTGCACATGCGCATAGGCAGCCTTCCACAGAGTTGAGATCTTCGCGTAGGCGCAGAACACCCCATCCCGAAAAGCGTGCCCTGAAGCGAAGATGTCCCTTTAAATTTTTACTCTGAAACTGGCCTTCGTGAGGTCCCAGACTCGTCTAAAGCCTTACATCAAGCCCCCCCTTTTTTTTTTTACAAATGCCGGGGCGAAGCTTTGCCCAAGCGCACATTGAGGAGGCTTAAAAAAATGGTGTCTGAAAAGCAGAAGCCTCGGGCTTCTGAACGGAAGTGGCTCTACACCGGCGGAGAGCGATCAGATGGGGATAATGCAGTTGGAACCGGTGCACTCAGGATACCACCACTTGGGGACCTAGTAGCAGAATACACCGGTTAAAGTCTGTTTGCAACGGTTAGGGACAGAAGGCAGATGTTTGCCACGTGATCGTCCATAAGTACACCAATTCCAACTGGCATCTATACCGGCATAAATGCCCCGTCTGAACGCACCCACTGAGAAGCATTGGATGATGAAACAATTAGGAGGACTATTGGAGTGCCAAGTTTTGAACAGCTAAGCTAGAATTAGAAATTTATGGCACAAAAGAACCCAGTTATAAAGAGCATCATGAGGGAATATACTTCTGTTAAGTATTTTGCAATTCTGAGTTTCTGACTAACATTCATATACATGCCTCATGAAGTCATAGTGCATATACAACCCAATTCACAACTCAGTAACAGCAGAAACACATTAGTTCTTTCTATTTCCCATGTAAGTAAGCTGCAAATTGAATTCATTTTTCTGCTAGAAGTGCAGTTTTAAGAATGATATTGATGCCTGTGATGCCATAAATCAACAAGAAGTTTGTGTTACAGGAATGCTACCCCGACACTACATAAATCATCAACAGTATAATTAAGATCTGCGTCCTATTTGTCTCTCTTTATGAGGCATCTATATTTTCTGTCATGGCAGTTATATTGTCCTATGCTTCATGTTCCTGTGCTTGCACTGTATAATCTGTTGAGATGCCTGTGACAAAAAGTGGACATCGACTTTCCATTACTTTCCATCTTACCAAAAATCCTCTTGTGTAAATGGGAAATATGCCATTGCCAAGCTCCACTAGTACCCCATCATTAAATCTGGTGCCAACATAGAACTGGCACCCCTTCTTGCCATTTGTAATCACAGGTGTGTTGTGAATGGACCTGGAGTTAGTCAGCATCCCAAGCCATCCCCAGCGCCAGCATGACATTACATCAGCAGAAACCCTAGTGTAGCATAAAGCCCATGGGGGCTAACAATACAAGTCCCCACCCAGCCTCCGAATTGGCCCATAAGTACTGATGCTGATGAATATACCAGCTAAACTTGCAGCCAAACACAGTCTGTGGAGGCACCATATAAAGCCAAGTGAGGACGCCTGTACCTCAGATGACAGAGTATGCAGCATGGAGGTGTATGTCACTGGCCCCATATTATACAACCGTTGAGTACACATGGAGGGGATTTGGGTGATGGAAAGGGCATTTTGTACAAAAAGGGAGCACAGTTGTCCCCATCACTTCATGCCCATGAGAGGGACAAAGCAGATCGATATGATTGGTGTTCCTCCCCAAATCTCAACACTGCATTCCCAATCTCATCTGCTTCAGTTTCCAACAGAAATTCTTATGGACCTAACAGCAGGAAAAGGGGAAGACCCAATAGGAGGTGGACTGGTTCAGTAAAGGAAGCCAGAGCCCTCTGTTTGCAAGACCTGAGCAAAGCTGTTGTCAATAGGACATTTTGGAAGACATTAATTCATAGGGTTGCCATAAATTGACCCTATGTTCCTCCAGAGAACCTCACTTTCTTATGATTATACTGTAGGTAGGAGACTGTAAGACCCCCTGAGTGTGGGCTTTTTTCCATGATCTGTATGGATCACAATACACAATAGATATAAATATACAATACACAATATACAAGATATAAATAAATGATTGGTAATAGTACAAATGGCAGCCCTTGAATGTCAAAACAAGAACTTAATCCATGACTCCCCCATCCAGTATGATGGATGTCTAAAATGACTCAATGTATCACCGCTCAGCAAACCCAGATAAACGAGACTTTGAAAATGATGAATCAAACAGCTGAGAAGGTGAAAGAAGTGGATGCCACTGCCCAAAAGGTGAAGAAGAAAGTTAAAAAATTGGAAAAGAAGCAAGTCTCCACAGAAGATCAGCTGCTACAACTACAAATGGAAAAGGCTAATATGATTCTTTCCGTGGTCATGTGGCCAGCATGACTAAACACCAAGGCGCACAGAATGCTGTTACCTTCCCACCAAAGTGGTACCTATTTATCTACTTGCAATTTCTTGCTTTCGAACTGCTAGGTTGGCAGGAGCAGGAACTAGAGACGGGAGCTCACTCCGTCATGCGGCACACTCGGGTCTTGAACTGCTGAACTACCGACCTTCCACAGCCTGCAGTTCAGCGTCTTAACCACTTGAGCCACCGCAGCTCCTAATATCATAATGCCCCTGTATAAATCAATGGTGCAACCTTATTTGGAATACTGTGTACAGTTCTGGTCACTACACCTTAAAAAGGATATTATAGCTTTGGAAAAAAGTGCAGAAAAGGGCAATTAGAATGATAAAAGAGTTAGAACCAGTGTTCCCTCTAAGCTGTTAGTGTGAGCTAGCTCACAGTTTTTTAGCCTCCAGCTCACAGATCTTTGTCTCAGCTCAGGAAAGATGGCTCTAGAGCAAACTAATTTATGCAGTAGCCAAATTGCTCGTTCACAACTTTAATGCCAGTAGCTCACTAAGTAGAATTGTTGCTCAGAAGACTCCACAGCTCAGAGGGAACATTGGTTGGAACACTTTCCCTATGAAGAAAGGTTAAAGCGCTTGGGGCTCTTTAGCTTGGAGAAATGACAGCTGAGGGGTGATGCGATCGAGGTTTATAAGATTATGAATGGGATAGTGCAGGTAGAGAAAGAAATATTTTTCTTCCTTTTGCGCAAAACAAGAACTCGTGGGCACTCCATGAAATTGCTGAGCAGTCGGGTTAGAACGGATAAAAGGAAGTACTTCTTCACCCAAAGAGTGATTAACACATGGTGGCGGCTACAAGTATGGACAGCTTCAAGAGGGAATTAGATAAATATATGGAGCAGAGGTCCATCAGTGGCTATTAGCCACAAGGTATGGATAGGGACTCTGGGGCAGAGGATGCTCCGTATTCTTGGTGCTTGGGGGGGTCAACAGTGGGAGGGCTTCTAGTGTCCTGGCCCCACTGGTGGACCTCCTGATGGCACCTGGTATTTCTGGCCACTGTGTGACACAGTGTTGGACTGGATGGACCACTGGCCTGATCCAACATTGGCTTCTCTGATGTTCTTATGCGATGCTCTGTCTTCTTGGTGCTTGGGGGGGTCAACAGTGGGAGGGCTTCTAATGTCCTGGCCCCACTGGTGGACCTCCTGATGGCACCTGGTATTTTTGGCCACTGTGTGACAGAGTGTTGGACTGGATGGGCCATTAACCTGATCCAACATTGGCTTTTCTTATGTTCTTATAATGGTGGTATGTAAGATTTATTTATGATAATGAAAAGAAAGCAAGTGATCTGAGGGGAAACTACATTCCATTTTAATCTATATTTCAAAAAATGAGAGGACTCATGCTTGATGTCACTGGATAAAAAAGCAATATATGTAGTAAGATAGGGGGTTTTTTTAGAAACACCTGAAAGGTTGTATTTTTTCTTTCTTACTGGCTGAAGGTCTGTGAAGTTATCTTCTGCAGCTAAGCCTGAGTTCTTGTCAGAAAAGCCATATGCTGTTAAAGAACAAGCAGAGCTCAATGCTGTTATAGATGAAACAGAGTCTGACCCATTGCACATATCTCTGATCCATGTATCATAGTCTTTCTTTTAACTGTACTAACAAAAGGTAGTTATATATAGTTCACCAAGTTAAGTCAGTATCTGAAAATGGCAGCTGACATCCCCACCACCATCAGATTACTCCCCGCTTCAATGGGGGCTGGATGAAAGTCATAGTGGGCCTTCATATGCACAACATGGGCAGATCTCTTTTGTTGGATATGGTGTTTATGATTTGTCCATACAGAAAGTGGTTGATCCTCACTTGTCTCAGTCTCACTACTTTTCTTGTGCATCAGGCTGGAAGACTAATGTGATGCCCACCAGATAGTCCCTCTTTTAAAGTAATTGTTCTGTATCTGCCATTAGTAAAACAGATCTACAGGATTCAGCTATTCACCAAGTTAAATCCAAGCATACCAGCTTAACTGGTGTGATAATTGGGTTGCCAATGTTCTAAATGTAGCACATTATGTTTCCTACAACTACTTTGAAGACTTTTCCCGCTTAATGTAATTGAAATAACTGCAGGAGTTCTGGGCTTACAGGACATTTCCCACTATAATTTCAATTAATCATCTATTTAAAAAGAGATTTCACTACTCATGAATGTATTGGATTCTAGGAATAGTAGAGAATGCTCCTGGTCCTGTTCAACTACTTCAATTTATGCATTCTCTAGGGGTAAAAAAGCTTTATCAATGAAAAATGTGTGAAGTACCTGTGGCACCTACATGTCTGGCTGGTACATTGGCTATCTTTTGCTATCTTTAGTTTACTTTTGCTGTCTTTGGTCCATGATTTAAAATCCAGTTAAATTCTAATGCAGTCGTGGTTGCAGAGCCGTTTATGTCCAAACTGAGAATGGTATCCCCAAAAGCATGAATTCAGTGGACATATTATTTATATCATTTTTCTAATTTAAACAATCTTCTTAGCAATATTAGTTGTTCAATCTATTCTGTGCCTGAAGTTAACAAAAATAAAATAAGTGTATGAAGATTCTAATCAATAACCACATCTTCAGTATATATTAATGACCAGATCTTTCACCATTGCTAGTCAATACATTATGCTCTGTCATTAGAAACTTAAACCATATGCACATTGGTTAAAAAGATAGAAGAATAAATATATCAATAGTGTCTGCTACTTCTGCAGAGACCATAGTTTGGATCTGATGAACTATCAGTGGAGGTTCATGTTTTTTGGCTTCATTCCCCTCCTCACAAACAGTCTCTCTTGATCTTCAGAATGATGATTCCTGGACTTGCATGACCCATGTGAACAAAAAACACACGGGTCATGTCCAGGTTCAGGCAGGTATCCAAGGCATAGGGCTGCCAGTTCCCCCCGGGGGGCGGATTTCCCCCCGCTTTGGAGGCCCGATTTCCGCCCCTGCGGAATCGGGCCCCGGGGAAAACCCCACCCCCGCGTGCACGTCACAGGCAAGTGACATCATGACGCCGGCCACCCCAGAGTCCCCCGCCGGCGAGGTAAGTCGATTTAGCAACCCTACCAAGGCAAGAGATACACAGCAAAGTTAAAACACAGTCCAGGGGTCAAAGCACAGGTATTCAGTAGTCCAAATGTCAAAACCAGTAGGACAAATCCAAAAGGCACAAGTCAGGTCACAGTCCAGGAGGTTTATTTATTTATTTATTCAAATTATACTCCGCCTTCCCTGCTGGAGGGCTCAGGGCAGCTTACATAAAGATAAAACATATAAATAACAATTATAAAATCATAAAACCTCCTAAAACCTCCTAAAACAAAATTCAGTTATAAAGTGCTAGTAAGATCTCCAGTTAGTATTACTAAATGATGATGGTGACAGTCATATTGGTATATCCGGTGGTCTGTCTTGTTGGTTGTTCCATACGTTTGCAGAGGGCACAGACTGTAGATGGCGAAACCAGGAAACTACATCTTCAGGGCACTATTTCTTCCAGTTGTTGTTGGTGGTGGCTCCTTAATTAAAGGTGGAAGAGCTCCATCTTGCAGGCCCTGTATCTCTTCTAGGAGCTCATTCCACCAGTTCAAAACAAGGCAAGAAACAATGGCAAGCACACCAGAATTGTGGACAACTGCTTCCATACTGGCTCACCCTTTCCTGGCTGCTTTTATCAGAAAATCCTGCTGAGTCATTCAAGGACAGGTGCAACTTAACAATGGCTGAGCAACCTTCATGGCTGTCCGCCCTGATCCTGTGGTAACTCAAGCTCATGAACAGAAGTTGACCAGCGCTGAACTGGCAGCTGTGCACTATGGTGCTGGTCTTGCTCCTCTCTCTGGGCCCACCTTCTCCAGCATTCCAAGGACTCTAGTGACCCTGGGGGTGAGGCTGGTGGCTGCAGGGCTTCTGCTTCATGTCCCCCAGGCTGCAGGACTGAGGGCATGGTATGCTGGCCTCAGTCCAAGATTCTCCCTCTCTACATGACAATGTCTCCCCCTTGTCCAGCAGGCCTTCCTACAGCATCCAAGGCTGGGGTCAGCTTCCTCTGTCTCCTCTTTGTCTGAAAAGGTGTTGGCAGGCAGACCCACCACATGGGACTGCAATAAGGAGGGGAAAGGAGGAAAAATTGGCTTCTTCTTACTATTTCACTAGTATAGCTCCACAGAAGTAAGAGGAGCAATTTCACCCTCTACTCATCTTCTTTGCAGCCTCTGACTCAAGTGGATTTTTGTTCACACTAGACTCATGTCTCTGCACAGTGTCCAATGACATCACAATGCCATTGCCAAAATCAACATGCCAGCAGCATCAATATGAAGGTAGGAAAAGGAAGCAGGCTGTTGGGAACTGCTCAGTTCTACTTGTTGGAAAATAGTGGTTGGTTATGGAAAGATAATGAATCCCCCCACTGGTATGCTATCAAGGTAAGGTATAAGTTTTTTCACTGTGTGCTTGATTATAACTAGGGATGGGCATGAGTTGATTTATTTATTTAGACTTATATCCCACCCTCGTTTTTTCACTGTGTACTTGATTATAACTAGGGATGGGCAGGAACTGATTTATTTATTTATTTAGACTTATATCCCACCCTCCCTGCAAGCAGTTAGGTTCAACTCCCCCTGCTTCCAAGTGGGGGGGGGGAGTGAAATGGACTGGTTTAGCACAGGAGTCCAAGCGGCGAATTCACTGCTTGGACTCCTCTCCTGTGCAGCCTCCACCTGCAAAACCCATTTAGAGAAATGTTCCCTTTAAATGGGTTTTGACAGTGGGCACTGCACAGGAATGTAGTCCAAGTGGTGAATGCACCTGAACTCATCGCCTGGACTTCGTTCCCGCATGGCACCTGCTTGCAAAACCCATTTAAAGGGAACATTCTCTTTAAATTGATTTTGACAGCAGGCACCACATGGGAACGTAGTCCAAGTGACAAATTCACTCGGAAGTGGTAAATTTGGTGCTTGGACGCCCACTTGTAAAACCCATTTAAAGGGAATGTTTCTTTTAAATGGAGTTTGGAAGATTTCCCCCTTCCATTTTGCTGGCATCAGGGAGCTGCTGCCAACTGAAAGGAGGGGGGAAGATTTGCAAACCGAGGGGAGGTACATCTCAGTTCATGGTGTGGTTCATGGGACTTCATGAACCGGGACAAACCTCAATTTTCCCAGTTCATGCCCATCTCTAACTGTAACACATTAAAGGTATACTTCGAGGATGGAAAACTTTCATAGGACTAGAGACATGGGATTTATCTGATAACCATTTGAATTTTCTTAAAAGTTCTTTGTTGATTATCAGGAGGTTGTTGATCACTTTTGTTAAACTACAATGTGATATATTGATGCTGCAATGATACAAGTCTCAATTCTATTTCAGAAACAAGTGGATTAAACTAGATGTGATGGCAGCAGATGTGTTTAAACATGGAACTATCTTATTCAGAAAACAGGGTTGGTCTCCAATTTCAAGAGACCAATGATATCGTCAGTTTGTTCCCTGACACCACTTGTCTTTCAACGTCCCACCGGTACTGAAAATGGCTGTGTGGAGGGTATAGGGATGGTCATGAACCAGCTCACAAACTAAAGTTCATGATGAATTTTGGCCAGTTTGTGGTTCGCGAAGTCAAGTTTGTGGCAGGTCAACCAGCATGAACTTTCCAGGAACTTCCAAGCAGTTCATGGCACTTTGGGCTGGTTCATGAGCCGAGACATTTCCAAACAGACTGTCTCTGCTCAATCAAAATGTTTACATACCTTCAAAGCAACAACTTGGAGGGCATGCAGACAAGCATCCAGGGTAGGTCCCCAGTGACTTTGATGTCTCTAGCTTTCTAGACACTTCTGAATGTTCTGATTCTGTGCCTGTCAAAATGACCACTGTGGGAGAGATTGGTTCCGGGCTCATCGAGGGAGGACGTGCGTTGAGGCTCTCCACACATTCCTACCTTTACCTCTCACTTTTCTTGACTATTTTTTCCAGTCAAAGTACCTTCCAGCAGTGAGAGACTTTAACCTGGCATGAGAGGGTGGCGACCCTCTTTTGTGAAGTTTTTGGTTCGTCTCAAGCAGAAAATGAGGAGAAGCCAGGCGAGACTTTTGCCTTCGCCATAGCACCAGAGGAGCTCACAAGAACCTAAAGGAGTGTAACTCAAACAAAGATGCAAAGAAGGTTATACAAAGCTAAGTGTTTAAAAATCAACTCTTTCTCGAGGGGCTGAGGGTGGGAGAAGCTATAAAGCTATAAAGCTATAAGTAAAAGTAAGGGGCAAGTCGTAAACACGCAAACGCTCAAGAGCAGGGGAAACGTCTCTGGCGATAAACAAGCGCTTGTTCATTGCTAGCGGCCAGGAAGAGAGATTAAGTGTAATTAAACATTGATAACTAGAAGTTAACAAGCATTTTGTTTGACTTGCTCAAAAGTAGAAATTACTCACTTGGTTTTCCTTTTGTGTCCTATCTCTTTAAGCAATCTATCTCAGCTGTGGAAACTGATGGCATTCCAGCCGAAGTATATCAAAAATTTGGTGACGAAATTCTTCTCCCATTTAAAGAATTACTCCACAAGATTACAGAGACAGGAAATTTACCAACCACATGGAATGATGTCTTGATTACATTAATACATAAACCCAATACTGAGGAAAAAGAAATACAAAATTATAGACCCATCTCGCTTTTAAATGTTGACTACAAGATCTTTGCAACCATTATTGCCACTTGTTTCAAAAAGATATTGCTTCAAGTTATACATCGAGACCAAGCCAGCTTTCTCCCAAAGAGGCAGATAAAGAATAACATAAGGACAATACTAAATATCTTAGAATATTATGAACAACAACCTGAAAAACAACTGGCCCTGGTCTTTTTAGATGCGGAGAAAGCCTTTGACAATGTAATTTGGGACTTTTAAAGATACAAACTGGAGACCTGGGATTGTGGCAATAATTTCATGACGATGGTAATGTCTATATACAAGGAACAATTTGCAAAAATAATAGTTAATGGAGATTTAACACATAATATA
>NW_015172010.1:442435-487538 GCF_001447785.1 Gekko japonicus
AATACCCATTTGAGTATCACCTTTCAAGACCTTTGTAAAACCGACTTTGATGTCTGGAAATAAAAGGGCAACCTATGAAACGTTATTGAATGAGAACAATGAGTTAAAATCGATTGAGGCACTACGAGCAATGAATATAAACCTTACATGGTGGGAGATTTCACAACTGCAATCAAGATTTACTAAAGACAAAACAATGAGCTTTATAGTTCAAAAACAGATTTAGATAAAATATAGCTATTAACCTCCGATCAACTGATTCAAAAGTTGTATAATTTTTTACTACATGATGTAATGCAAGATGAAATAGTTAAATCTTCAACGGTTGTATGGATGCAGGATATAAGATATAGCCTGAACATAGATGACTGGTCAAAAATCTGGAAAGCAGTTAAATTACTAAGATCAACATCGTATAAAGAAAATATATTTAAAATGTTTTATAGGTGGCACTGGTCACTGGATAGAATGGCCAAATGTTATAAGGAGGTATCAAGAAACTGTTGGAGGTGCAAAAATAACATAGGTACATTCTTCCACATGTGGTGGTGGTGCGAGAAGATTTATAAATTTTGGAAAGATATTAAACAGCTAATATTAGAGATTATGGATATAGATTTACATCTGTTACCAGAAATTTGTTTGCTAAATATAATACCAGAGGGGTTTGGGCGTGATGATACATGTATTTTGTCATATATCCTTACCGCAGCCAGAATTCTTGTCGCTAAATGTTGGAAGGCAGAGAAATTACCTGCTAGAGAAGAGTTGGTTACTAAAATATCTGAACTTGCAGAAATGGATAAATTGAATATGATACTTTCAGGAAAAGATGGAAAAGATTTTCAAAAAAGATGGTATAGAGTTAACAAATGGTTTGGAAAGAATGTCTAACGTAAACACCAAAAATTAGTTATGGACTGTATTTTTGTTTTTGCTTTTGTAACATAAAAACCTACAAATAAATTCAATTTAAAAAAATGACCACTGTGGTCATTTTTGACAGGCGCAGGTTCAGGAGGTTCAGGAGTTTATAGAATGTATCTTGTGCAAGCTAGAGATACCAAATTCATAGCAGACCTCCCCCAGATGCTACTCTACATGCCCTCCACGTTTTGTGTCTCTAGCTTGTGCATGATCTGTTCTATACACTCCTGAACCTCCTGAAGTTTGACCTGACAAAATGATCCCAGACCATCATCTTGACAGGAATAGGTTCAGGAGGTTCAGGAGTGTATAGAACAGATCCTGTGCAAGCTAGAGACACAAAACTCATAGGAAATTTCTGGGTTACTCTCCTCTACCTGTCTCAAGTTTGCTGAGAATTGGATTTACAGGGTCCTAGTTACAGGCCCCAAAGAAGGTGCCCCCAGGAAAGTGCTTTCTGGGGGAAATGACAGCCAGGAAGGCATTCTACTGCCTCACGAACCTCACCGGTTCGTGAGGCAGGTAAAAGTTTGTGATAGTCCATGGTTCATGAATGAAGCATGCCAGAAACCAAGCCACATTTTTCTGGTTCTTGCCCATCCCTAGGAGAGGCTGCAGGGAATATGTCCTCACTCACAAACTTTGTTTTAATTTAGATCCCCACTACCCAATTATAATGTAAGTACAGTAAATCTGGGTCTATACTGGCCCTGCAAATTTGTCAGAAGCATTTGTATATCTTGAGCCCAGGTGATCAGAAGTACTCCCTTTGGCTTCAAAAGCAATGGTATTGTGTTAGTGGCAGCACAACCCTTGTGCTATAAATATTCCTAACTGGAAATGTTTAACAAATTTCACAAACATTCCATTACATGGAGCTGGGGACACGTTTGTTGTTTGTTTTTTTCTCCCCGATTTGTCTGCCAATGTGGGCACTGAAGGCTTTTATTATTTCTTGGCAAAGCTCATTTTATGCTTTGTGAGAGAAAGGATAATAAAATAAACTAGCACTGCAATAGCTGGTTTATGGTACTTCCAAGGGTATCTAAACAAACCACTAACAGATTTCATTATCAATGCATTTATTGAAGTTCTTGAAAAATAAATTATCTTGTATGCATAGCTGGCATAAGAATACAAGAACAGGAATGTTGGCTCAAACTAAGGCTTGGATCCCATACCTTGTACGACGGACCCCTTCCACTTCCCTCCCTCAGAGGCAAGATTTTCCCTCCAGTTTCTCTTTGTCCCCTCACTGACTGAGCAGCCCTGGTAACATGTTTATTCTTCCTTTAAAGAAACCTTTTCTGTCCCACCCTTGTGTAAGGTATATTTTGGCTATTTACTCAGCCCAGGAACTTGTAGGAAAGGATTGGTTCTCCTTTTAACTTCCTGTAGCAGACCTAAAAGGATGCAAGATGTCAGTTTCCTATGGGCTTTCCCGCCTTGTTGTTGGAGTAAAGGCAACTTAGCATGCCCAGACACTGTGTGTGGGCTACATTCTCTTTGCATTAGAACCAGGTCGTGCTTATTCTTTACTGAATGGGATGCTTCTCATTGTCTAAGCTGAGAGTTCCTCTGACTCCTCCTGTCCCTTCTCCTCATGGTCTTACAAGAGATAAGATGTGTTTGTGGATTGCTCCCATGAGATGCCATGCTTGGCAAGTCCAGACTTGTTTAAAGAGATCACACATTTACCTGATGTGAGACAAGCTAACTGGTTGTTTTAGGGATAAAATATCGTTGCTATTGAAATGAATAAATATCCTACTTACTAAGGCCTCGGTCACACGGGGGGGGGGGAAGGCACGGCCAAAACGCGGATTTTCTGAGCTGCATCAAAATAGACGCACGGCAGCAGGATCAGACAGATCCCCCGAGCCGCTGCTCAGTTGCTCCCCAGCATGATCAGATGCCGGGGGGGGGAACCATGGAACAAAGACCGAGGCAGCCGGCTGCGCATGTGTGCACATGCGCAGTTTGGCCGGGAGCCTCGAATGCTGCGGAAGATGGGCGCGCCGGCAATCCCACGGCCGCCCTTGCTGCGGAGTTTCAGGTAGATAGTGCTCTTTTCTAGGTTCTTTTTTAGTGCGCGTTTCCCCCCGGAAAGGATGGATCGGGGACAGGTGCACTCCGCTTCCCATTTGTTGCAGTGTGATCGCACCCGTTTGATGCGCCCCTGATCCGTCCCTCTTGTGGGGCAAAACCTCCCGTGTGACCGGGGCCTTAGTTACTTACTTCGTTTTATACCCCCCCTTTCTCCTCTGTGAGGACTCAAAGCAGCTTATCTCATTCTCTTCTTCTTCATTTTATTCTCACAGCAACCCTGTGCGGTAGGTTGGGCTGAGAGTGTGACTAGCTCAAAATCACACAGCAGCTTTCCGTGGCAGAGTGGGGATTCAGATCTGGGTCTCCCAGATCCTAGCCTGGCACTTTAACTACTGTCCCACACTGGCTCTCAGTGTGAACCCTCCAGTCTTTCCCTGCTTTCTTCTCTCTAGACTTCTTCCCAGGACCAAAGAATTGGTCCTTTCCCCAGTATTCCATCCTTCCTTTGCTTTTTTTTGTAGCCACTGCTTCCCAGCCACATCTGCTTCCTGTCTTCTTTACTTTATGCTTGAGCAGGTCTTGACTCCAGAGCTGATTAATTCCCCCCTCCCACACACACTATCGTAGCAACAACTTTGGGCCTGTTCTGACCACCCACCTTCTCTTCATGTGGCTACTTCCTTTATCCTCCTTTCCCTCCCCAGGGTTCAAGCAGGCCTCTACACACAGGGGTGCCCACAAGTGCCCAGCACCCACCCAGCACCCTCCCCAAACAGCTGTGCCTCGCCGTTCCCCCTCTGAAGTGCCCACCTTGGCTTGCTGCCAGTCCTGGTGTGATTGCCAGGTAGGGCCCGTTTGGGCAGGTGGAGGGAGGCAGCCGTGGGTGGCTGCAGGCAGAGGGCAGGTGCCTTGGGTCCTGCTGGCCAGTGAAGGAAGAAGAAGAGAGAAGAGACTGGATTTATACCCCACTCTTCACTATAAAAAGGAGTCTTAGAGTGGCTTACAATCCCTTTCCCTTCCCCACCCCACAACAGACACCCTGTGAGGTAAGTGGGGCTGAGAGAGCTCTTGACAGAAACTGCTCGTGAAGGAACAGCTCTGAGAGAACTGTGACTGACCCAAGGTCACATCAGCAGCTGCATGTGGAGGAGTGGGGATTAATACACGGCTCTCCCAGATTAGAGGAAGGAGGAGGTGAAAGCATGCAGGGAGTCCCCCCCCCCGCCAGCCAGAAGAACAGGTTGTCCCTCCCCACGCTTTGTCCCGTGCTGCCTGCCTGCAGCAGGAAGAAAGGCGATGGGGATAGAGATGAGTACAACAGGGCACTGTGCAGGGCCGGGGATGGCTCACTGGCACCCCACTACTGCATCACATGAAGCTAGAGACCAGCATTACCCCCAAGCTTCATTCTCACATCTTTTTGTTAACTCTTGCATTAACGTGATCATTTGCTGCTCTCCATTGATCTTACCTGCCACCTGATCCAATTTCAGCTCTGCATATGCATCTTGGCTCTAAGTGGCCCCTTCTAGTAGCTGCCTCCACCCTCTTTTTTCCTGTGAGTAACCCTCGAGGATATTTTATTCCATTTGTCTGAAGAAGTGTGCTTTGCAAATGAAAGCTTACACCTTGAATAAAACTTTGTTGTTCTTAAAGGTGCTGCTGGACTTAAACTTAGTTCTGCTGCTTCAGACCAACATGGCTCCCCACCAGAATTTTTCATTATGAAGAAGTTGAGACTGCAATGTGCACACACACTGTTCCTTTGCAGAAGCTTCTGTTCTCACTGGCATTAAAAGTGTCACTTTGGAAATGAATGCAAAAGATCTCTGGTCTTTGCACTTCTTTGTTGGATGAATATGCCACCCTAAGGCATGCTGATAAGAGATGTGGGCCAATTAAGTTAGCTGGAAATGTCTCTTCTGTTCTTGACATTCTCATTACAGGGCTGGAAAACCTAAAGCAAGCTTGTTAGAATTGGGGGGGGGGGTCATAGACCATCTAGGAGTATGGCTTTTGTTTTTGTTTTCTGATGTCACAAGGATAGGCAGGTGACATGCACCAGTCAAGTGTGGCCACATCCATTTAGGATCCAAATGAGGATTTTTGCCCCCCTCCCGTGACATCCTTTTCCTGCAGAGAAGCAAGCATTTTGTCTTCTAAAGGGTTCATAACATGTGAGTGCAAAAGCACTTTAGTGATGGGGGAAGCTTTTATCATTGTGACATGAATGTAGCACTTCTCCTGCAGTGACAGGGATAGAGCTTCTGAAGGTGAAATGACATCATTTTGTTGATTGCATAGCTGGCTGGAACAGGATATCAGAGAACCAGCAAAGGCTCCCCACTGAACAAAAGAAAAGGAAAATAAAGTGAATCAGTGCCTACCCCGCAGAATGCTCATAATGACCTAGGAAAGTTTTAAAAGGCGTATACTGTATTTGTGCAGGATCTTTTGGAGGGGAAAAATCCAACTGAAATAGAAGATGGAACTTTGAACTTAAAACATGACACGGACAATTATCAGTTCCAGAGGTTATAAATAGTAGGTAATGTTAACTTATTTTATAATACTTTAAATGAAATTTACTTTATTTATACCCTGGCTTCCTTCTTAGTAGGAGTTCCAAACAGCTCGCGTAGTTCTTTTCTCTATATATCCTCACAACAACACTGTGAGGCAGTTTAGGCTGATAGTGTATGATTGGCCCAAGGGAAGCCAGCAAGCTTCTGTAGCAGAGTAGGGACTCGAACCTGGAGTTTCCTAGATCCTAGTCCTCCATTCTAACCACTGCACTACATTAACTCTCATGCAAATTAAATAATCCCCCTGTTAAATACACCGTTATTTATGTGAGCTCATAGGCTGGTCAAAACTGTTTATTCAACAATCTGAAGACCCAGTGCTCTTGGACAGAAACAGTTTCACAAATACCACCCTCTATTTCCATCCTCACATAGAAGCCACTGCTGCCAAAAAAAATTAGCCACAGCAATACCATAATCAGTATTAGCTAGTAGGAAAGACACAGAAACATTTTAAGCATTGGGGACTATCTAAGGCTGTACCCAAAGATTTTTCAAAGGGGTCAGCAACACACAATCAAAGAAAATATGAGATGAAGTTTTCATTGCTCCAGACCACATGCACATAATCAGTCCAAGCAGGGTACTTCTCAGAATCTACCTGCCCAGACAGTAGAGAGGAAAGCATTTAGCCTAGACAAAAGAAATCTACCTCCAATATTTCTTGTACCATGCAGGAGGAAGACTTATTGCAGATTTAAAGAAAAGTAATTCAGATACCAAAGGTATTCAGTCCATCTCAGTGGAATAGAAACCCAGAAATCCATTCCAGGAATGAGAGCTCCAATTACACTGGGGCTATTACTGTGTCAATATATATGTATACAGTTAAGCTCTCAAACGGCCTGACTCTGAGAACCTTTGTAGGGCACCAATGTTATTTATGTAGCACGACGGCAAAGCATAAGGGCAGGTACAGTCCGGTTTGTTTCATCACGGGGCATCAAGGCCTTCACAGTTCTCCATGCTATTGTCAAAGTTTAAAGTCAGCACTGGAAAATCCCCAGTGAGGCGGCACAGAAAAGCAGACGAAGCTACATTAATTCCTCTTTCATAGTAAATGGCAGCTTGCAAATTCCAGTAGCTGTAAATTGAGAGATCAGTCATTAAGAAGAGACAATTTCAAAGCCATGATCTAAGCCAGGTACTATTAAGCCATGTGTCACCTTTATTCAGCCCCGTAGCTAACAACTTTTTGCTCGGGGGGGGGCATGTTTTTCTCAGGGGGCCTGCCATTATATGTCTGTGTGGTACTGCCATGCCATGCTCATACTTCTAAATGATAACTAAATAATAAATACAAGTGGTTTATTGCACAAAAATACCCCCCCAATCCACCTCCATCCTCGTACAAACCAAAATACTTAAAGCCAAATCAGCTTTGCAATTTCAACCAGAGAAGCCCCTAAACTGAAATAAGGGCCCAGCCAAGCCCCAAAGCATGCCATGCTGGAAGAGCAAGGGAGGCAGATTCAGTTGAAATATCTCCACACACCACGCAACCACGTGTACGCAGTGCGACACAGGAGAAGGCCTGGAGATGGAGGCTTAGCTTAGGGCAGGCAGCAGCCACCAGGACTTATCTCTTTCCTGTTTGTTTTTAAATTACCCCTCTTCCCCAATACACTTGGACTTCTTTTCTGCCTCCACCACCCACAGCTGCCATTTTGGGGTTGGTTTCATATCCCAAGGCAGCAATTTTGTTGCACCCCTCCATCAGAATTCCAAAGATGTACCCCCCACACACACTGAGGTTATGGTATCAAAAGATGTGGGACCAATTCCTCATGGACTCAGTTACCAACAAACAGAATAGCTCAGAAACCAATAGACAAACCTATAATAGAAAAATGGAATCCTATTATAGAATTCTTAGCTTCAGAAGAGTTCTTGCCCCCTTCCTGGCAGCAATTTCAGAGATGGATGTAAATGCTCTCACGGCTCTGTTAACAAAAACATACTGTATTCTTTCTTTTTATCTCTCAAATAAGTATGAGATACTGATGTTATGAACATTTTCATAGGTATATATACAGCTGAATTGTGTAGGACTTATGAGACACCAGAGTGGATTGTATATTCTTTAATTTTGTAACAAAAGGTTGTAACTTTTCAGACTTTTGATGTTACCTATTTTACCGCTGGATTGATGTTAATGCTATTGTACATGATATACATGTTACGGGATTTGTGACAAGCACAATAAAAACGAAAAATTTAAATAAAAAAAAAGAATTCCAGAGATGCCCACAGGCCCATGCTGTATTTTATTTACATGAGACTACATTGGAGGAGCCCTCTCCAACGCCCCCACATGATCCCCTCTGGTCTCTACTTGAACTTGGGAGTCCTGCAGGCTGCACAATGGTGGAGGGAGGAATGGATGCTGGAAACGCAGCAGCACAGAAATGAGGGGGTAACAACAAACCCCAGCCAGCCAGCCCGGCCCCACGGAAGATGACCAGGCTCAGCAGAGGAGACTTCCTCTGAGACTGCTGAGCTGCTGAAGGTGGAGCTGCCAGGGTCCGATCGGAGGAACAGAAGGAGAAGGAGGAGCTATGGCCCAGGGCTGTGCAGGAGGACAAGCAGAAGGCTCAGATCTTCATGCTCTGCTGCTGCGGCAGTTTGCCTGAAGGAAGTGGCGGGGTGGCTGGCTTAAACTTGTATTTGGTGGGCTCTTTGCTTAGAGCCCGCCCACTATTCCAAATAAGGCAGCCAGTGCTGAGCCTGAGGTCGGTCAGGGTGGGAACTGGCTCCGCTCCTCTTTCTGTTTTCCCCAACAAGTTCTGCTGTTCCTCTCCCGAGTCAGCCAGCAGAGTGCCAACAAGATGATCGATCAGGGAGTGAGGGGGCCCAGGGGAGGGAGAGGGAGCTGAGAATTGGGGGAGGGGCCCACAAAACCGTGGGGCAGGCGGGCCCCATGAAAGCTATGGGCCTGCCTTTATTCAACTAATTGTCTGTTATTCAGTAAATATGACTAAGATCAAACATCCATACAAAAAACCAGGATATTCTAAGTAAAACTGAACTTCATTCCTTTACAGCCATCAGATCCCTACTGTGCACATACAATTTCAGGGTTAAAAACAGTGCAATCATATGGAGAGTTACTCCAGTACAAGAGCTGAATCCAAGCAGCAGTTCTGCAGAGAAAAGGGCAGGAGAGGGTCACTGCTGACCACCAAAAAGACAGTGCTGTAGATCATGAGACCTGCATGGACAAAAGTAATATGGGACAAGAGGCTGTAGCAGGGAGAGGAATTGTGGGAAATTCATTGAAAAATCTGGCTGGATCTAACCCTCTGTCCATTGAGATCAATGGACTTAGACTGGAGTAACTCTGCATAGCATGGCACTGTAAGAGAGCAATCCTAAGCATGTCCACGTAGAATCCTCCTCAAGTCTATTCAGTTGGGCTTCCTCCCATGATAGTGTTCTTATAATTGCATTTTAAAAGTCTTAGGAAGAGGTTCTTGTCCATTTGTACACTTAGAGTAAAAGAAACACAAAAAAATGTGAAATGTGTGGCATGGAGCTTGAGGTACAATAACAGGTTGGCAAGAGCCAGGAATGATAAATTACCTATATTAGAACATAGAAAGAGGCTCAGCATAAAATCTAAATTAAGTTTTGGGGCACAGCTAAATGGTTAACAAACATACAGCACAATCTTGTGCAGCCTATCAGAGAGAGAGAGGGAGAGAGAGATGAAATGGGTTTAGCCTGAAGTAAATCTGCATAGGATTGTGCTGTTAGTTTAGGACATTACCTTTGTGTTGGTACCCGTCAATGAGTGACAGAGAACAGGTCCAAATAGCGCATTTACTGGAACAAATTAATGGAAAAGGAAACAAGAGCAGCCCAGCATGATAGGTTGTTAGGTACATAAAGTCCTTTTACAGGCTTTGATGGAACAGATTGTAAAGCTCTTAGGAACAGGAAGGAGGGGAAGGACTGGAATGTCCCAGGACTGGCTCTTTTGTATCTGTTTTGTTCATCCTGCAAAAAATGACTGCAGACCAGTCACAATTCAATGCCAGTGTGTAGGGCACACTGAAATCCAGTGCCAAAGTGGTGTGAAATATAGAGGGCAGCTAAGATCCAAAGGACTATTTTTGCGTTAGGGATGCCAACCTGAAGGTGGGACCTAGGGATCCCCTGGAATCACAGCTCCTCTCCAGATGACAGAGATCAGTTCCCCTGGAGAAAATGGATGCTTTGGAGGATGTGCTCTGTGACATTGTACCCCACTGAGGTCCCTGTCCTCCTCGGCTCCGTCCACAAATCTCTAGGAGATTTCCAGCCTGGATCTGGCAACCCTTCCCCCCCCCCCCCCCCTGCTGGTGGCTAGAGGGGACCTGACAACGCTATTTGGGGTACTTGCAGTAAAGGGAGCTTTTGAGTGCTGTTTCTCAATTAGTTCTCCATGCCACATTGGAAAAGCAGTTTGTGGTACAGCATATTGCTCCACTGTTCAAAGAAGAAAAAAACAATTCTCACCGGACGTGCCTAAGATATTTAGGTGTGCCTAAAGTACCTCTTTGGATTCAGTCCAGGCCAATGTCTTGTTCAGTCGCACAGTCGAGTCCTTTCTCAATTAGTTCTCCATGCCACATTGGAAAAGCAGTTTGTGGTACAGCATATTGCTCCACTGTTCAAAGAAGAAAAAAACAATTCTCACCGGACGTGCCTAAGATATTTAGGTGTGCCTAAAGTACCTCTTTGGATTCAGTCCAGGCCAATGTCTTGTTCAGTCGCACAGTCGAGTCCGACTCTTCGTGACCCCATGGACCAGATCACGCCAGGCCTTCCTGTCTTCCGCCGTCCTCTGAAGTTTGCTCAATTTCATGTTCGTTGCATCTATGACACTGTCTAACCATCTCATCCTTTGCCGTCCCTGTCTTCTTTGAACTTCAATCTTTCCCAGCATCAGGGTCTTCTCCAGTGAGTGCTCCCTTCTCATTTGGTGGCCAAAGTATTTGAGCTTCAGTTTCATTATCTGGCCTTCCAGGGAACAGTCAGGGTTGATTTCTTTTAGGATTGACTGATTTGATCTTTTTGCAGTCCAAGGGACTCTCAAGAGTCTTCTCCAGCACCATAGTTCAAAATAATCTATTCTTCGGCGCTCGGCCTTCCTTATAGTCCAACTCTCGCAGCCATACATGACTACTGAGAATACCATTGCTTTGACCATGTGGACTTTTGTTGGCAGGGTGATGTCTCTACTTTTTATCATGCTGTTTAGGTTCGCCATCGCTTTCCTCCCAAGGAGCAGGCGTCTTTTAATTTCATGGCTGCTGTCACTGTCTGCTGTGATCTGGGATCCCAGGAATGTGAAGTCTGTCACTACTTCCACGACTTCCCCTTCTATTTGCCAAGGAGTGATGGGGCCAGATGCCATGATCTTAGTTTTTTTGATGTTGAGCTTCAAGCCCACTTTTGCGCTCTCCTCTTTTACCCAGAGCAAGAAGCTCTTTAAGTCCTCTTCACTTTCTGCCATTAGAGTGGTATCGTCTGCATATCTGAGGTTGTTGATCTTTCCCCCAGCAATCTTAATTCCCACTTGTGATTCATCCAGGCCAGCATTTCGCATGATGTACTCTGCATATATATTAAATAAGCAAGGTGACAATATACATCCTTGTCGTACTCCTTTTCCTATGCTGAACCAATCAGTTGTTCCATATCCGGTTCTAACTGTCGCTTCTTGGCCCTTATACAGGTTTCTCAAGAGACATGTGAGGTGGTCTGGTACTCCCATCTCTTTAAGGACCTGCCATAGTTTGTTGTGATCCACACAGTCAAAGGCTTTAGCATAGTCAATGAAGCAGAAGTAGATATTTTTCTGGTACTCTCTTGCTTTCTCCATAATCCAGCGAATGTTGGCAATTTGATCTCTAGTTCCTCTACCTCTTCGAAACCCAGCTTGTACTTCTGGCAGTTCTCTATCCACGTACTGTTGAAGCCTAGCTTGTAGGATCTTGAGCATGACCTTGCTAGCATGTGATATGAGTGCAATTGTGCGATAGTTTGAACATTCCTTGGCATTGCCCTTCTTTGGGATTGGAATGTATACTGACCTTTTCCAATCCTGTGGCCACTGTTGCGTTATCCAAATTTGCTGGCAAATGGAGTGCAGCACTTTAACAGCATCATCTTCTAAGACTTTGAATAGCTCAACTGGAATACCATCACCTCCACTAGCTTTGTTGTTAGTAATGCTTTCTAAGGCCCATTTAACTTCACATTCCAGGATGTCTGGCTCGAGGTCAGTGATTATACCGTCGTGGTTGTCAAGGACATCGAGGTCTTTCTTGTATAGTTCTTCTGTGTATTCTTGCCATCTTTTCCTAATCTCTTCTGCTTCTGTTAGGTCCCTACCGTTTTTGTCCTTTATCATGGCCAGCTTTGCATGGAACGCTCCCTTGATTTCTCCAACTTTCTTGAAGAGATCTCTAGTCCTTCCCATTCTATTGTTTTCTTCTATTACTTTGCACTGTTCATTCAGGAAGGCCTCCTTATCTCTCCTTGCTGTTCTCTGGAAATCTGCGTTCAGTTGGGTAAATCTTTCCTTTTCGCCTTTGCCTTTCGCTTTCCTTCTTTCCTCTGCTATTTGTAAAGCCTCATCAGAAAGCCACTTTGCTTTCTTACATTTCTTTTTCTTTGGGATGGTGGTGATTGCTGCCTCCTGTACGATGTCACGAACCTCTGTCCATAGTTCTTCAGGCACTCTATCTATCAAATCCAGACCCTTGAATCTATTCTTCACCTCTACTGTATATTCATCAGGGATGCGATCTAGGTCAAACCTGAATGGCCTCGTGGTTTTCCCAATTTTCTTCAGTTTAAGTCTGAATTTTGCAATGAGTAGCTCATGATCTGAACCACAGTCAGCTCCAGGTCTTGTTTTTACTGACTGGATAGAGCTTCTCCATCTTTGACTGCAAATTATATAGTCAATCTGATTTCGGTGTTGCCCATCTGGTGATGTCCATGTGTAGAGTCGCCTCTTAGGTTGTTGGAAAAGGGTGTTCGCTATGACCAGTGTGTTCTCTTGACAAAACTCTGTTAACCTTTGCCCTGCTTCATTTTGCTTTCCAAGGCCAAACTTGTCTGTTATTCCAGTTACCTTTTGACTTCCTACTTTAGCATTCCAGTCCCCTATGATGATGAGGACATCATTTTTTGGTGTTAGTTCTAGGAGGTGTTGTAGGTCTTCATAGAACCGGTCCACTTCAGCCTCTTCTGCATCAGTGGTTGGGGCATACACTTGAATTACTGTGATGTTGAATGGTTTGCCTTGGAATCGGACAGAAATCATTCTGTCATTTTTGAGATTGTATCCCAGTACTGCCTTTTGCACTCTCTTGTTGACTATAAAGGCCACACCATTTTTTCTACGAGATTCCTGGCCACAGTAGTAGATATAATGGTCTTCTGAGTTAAATTCGCCCATTCCTGTCCACTTTAGTTCACTGATTCCTAGGATATCGATGTTCAGTCTTGCCATCTCATTTTTGACCACGTCAAGCTTACCTTGATTCATAGATCTTACATTCCAGGTTCCTATGCAGTATTGTTCTTTGCAGCATCGGACTTTCCTTTCACCATCAGACACATCCACAACTGAGCGTCCTTTCGGCTTTGGCCCAGCCGCTTCACTCTTTCTGGGGTTACTTGTACTTGTCCTCTGCTCTTCCTCAGTAGCATATTGGACACCTTCCGACCTGAGGGGCTCATCTTCCGGCGTCATATCTTTTAGCCTTTTGATACTGTCCATGGGGTTTTCTTGGCAAAAATACTGGAGTGGGTTGCCATTTCCTTCTCCAGGTGGATCACGCTTGGTCTGAGTTCTCTGCTGTGGCCTGTCCGTCTTGGGTGGCCCTTCACGGCATAGCCCACAGCTTCATTGAACTGCGCAAGCCCCCTCGCCACGACAAGGCAGTGATCCATGAGGGGCCACAAGTGATGGGCCACTACATAAAAGTGCCTAACATCTGGTGACACTCTGGACAAAACTCTATGGTAGAATTAGCTTCAAACCATAGAGTTTTGCCCCCAAAACAGAGTGTAGCCCCCACGATGTCACCAATATGTGTATGTCACTTTCGGGTGATGTAGGCACGTCACTGACATCCCTGACGTGTACGTCACCTGGAGGGGGCATAGGAACGTCACGCTTCTTCCCTCCCCTCTCTTCGAGCCTCCTTGTAAGTCCACCGCCGGCTTGTGGGCCAGACTTGGCAACCCTACTTTTCTCGTAGGGCTTGGTCCCCAGGCCCCTGATCATCCTTGATCCCGGTCAAACGAGCGGGATGATCCACTGCCAAAAGGAGGCAAATTAGAGCCGGAGCAAAAAGAACCGCGGGAGTGCAATCTGACGTGCCCCCACGGCTCTATGCTCTGGCAGCTGATCAAATGTTGTGCAGCAAACCGGCAGTAGCACAGTTGTGCGCATGCGTGGGATGGGGAACGGCGCTGGCTGCGACGGGCTACCAGCGCTTCCCCGACCAGACGCCTGGAGTTGCCGCACATCATCCGGAAGGTAGTGCTCTGTTGCTAGTACCTTTTAAATGTGCATTTTCGGGCCGAAGGGACGGATCGGGGATGGGTGCGTGATGCTTCCCAGATGTTGCGGTGTGCTTGATGCGCCCCCGATCTGTCCCTCTTGCGGGGCAAATCCTCCTGTGTGACCGGGGCCCTCATTGCTCTCTTCTGTTTGGAGGCTAAGGCCTTCTACGGCTGTTACCTGCTAGCACTGAAACCTCTGAATATGGAGGTTCTCATTAGTCACTATGGCTAGTAGTTATTGACAGACCACTCCTCCGTGAATCTCTCTAACCCACCTTTAAAGCCACCTGTGCACAGGGTCATCACTATATCCACTACTAACTCCAAACCAGTGGCACCAATGGTCCAAACAAGATAGGACCAGGCCAGACAGGACTCTGAAAGAATATTCAACCCCTTGCCTTGCTTTCATCTAACAGGGGGGGGGGAACCTTACTCCCCCAATACCTTGGTAAATTTTTTCCTCCCTATTTCTTTCTTTCTTTCTTTTTGCCCAAGGAACTTTTCAAAGAGTCGGGAGAGATAAGAGGAAGCAGGCAGGCATCTATCACATGTCATCCTTATCAGTTCTAGAATGGCTGCTTGCTTAACAAGACTGAAGGAGATTCATTTTTTCCCAGCAGGCTGCCAAGGTGGGTGGAAGTCAAAACCGTATTCATTAACCATTAAATTTGAGGTGTTAGGCCACTCTCAGAACACACATAATTTTCTGTTGACTCAGTGGACCTTTAAAAAAACTTGGAAGGCTTTTTAGGGGGCAAATTGTCTGAATGGGGAAGAAAATGAAAGCAACTTTAAATCACAAACTTTTCACTTTGTGATGTAATTCCAATGACATACATGCTGTGGTCTTCAATATTAGCCTAATTATTTGCAAACTGGGGTGAAGGACTCATTAAAATGGTTCTGAACATATTTGTTTGTCGAATAAGGATCCCAGAGTACACCAAATTTAAATAATTGGCACGTTCAGTAAGGCTATTGATTGATCTTTGATGCCATTACTGCATTGTTGACTGAAATGGAAGCAGTAGCATTGCCTAGCTTTTGAGCCTTTTGTCCATTCCTTTTCTTGAAGAGTTAAAGCAGCTCTGGTTCAAAATCAATAGAATGTAACTCACAGCAGAGTAACCAGTTCATTAGGAAACTTGTAATTCTGCTTGGATTTGCCATTTTAAGAGCTGAATCAATGTTATATAAGAATTCACAGATCCAGAAGAAATACCTGATTACAATTTAGGTTCTTAATAACCCATTTAGGAATAAAATAAAATGCTGAGTCACCGGTAGAGTATATGATTCAGGACATTCTTCCTTGATTCTTCAATGAGGTGCTTGTTAGGAGTCACTTCTCATCTTCACTCTACAGTGTACCTAGGCAGAATTCATACATCCTCATATCTTTTGATGCCCTTGTCTATTTGGCTGCAGCTTTCTAGCTGCTCCTGCCAAAGGAACACAAATGTTGATCACTGTCTTGATGGACAATTTACTTTGTATAGCCAGCACTGCCTTGCAGAGTGCTTTTGTCCCTGTACTCTTAACATGCCCATATAATTTGCTGGCCTTTTCCCCTCAGTTTTCCTTGTGCAATTCAGCCTTATGGGCCTAATTTCTATTTGCATGCCCTATAATCAGGGCTAATTACTGAAACCACAGTAGACTTGCGAATAAAGATTCCACCTCCCACCCCCACCCCCATGATCCTGATGTAAACCATGTGTCTAATCTTGTAGTTTTATATTTATATTGTACCAGTGCAGGATGCATCTGATGAAGTGGGCTCTAGTTCGCAAAAACTTCAGGTCACAGTAAAACTTTAGTGAGTAAATCAGTAAGAAATTTATTTCAGTTTACCCTTGTGCCTTTACCTAGTGAGAAGCAAGGGCAAACTGATTGTGCAGTGGCACTGGATGAGAAGTACTGGGATCACTGAGACTGATTTTGCTGACATATTTTCTAATAATGTATTGGGATGGACACCAACCAGCTGAGGAACTAAAGTTTGTCACAAATTTTGGGTGGTTCGTGAAGCAATGTTTGTGAACTGAAGAACCACCATGAACTTTCATGAATTTGGATGCAGTTCGTGGTGGTTTGTGAAGAGCAGAAAGCAGGGCTTTAAACCACTGCTTTCTGCTCCCCTGGAAAAGCCACAGGGAGTAAAAAGCAGGGATTTAAACGGCTCCAAGCCTGGGGCTGGCTGCCCAAGAAAGTCCCCTATAAGCAGCTGAGCCATGGGAGCAGGTTGCCTCCATGGTTCAGCTGTTTCTGATCTAAACAGGGACTAGACAAAACTATGGAGCTGGATGAGAGGAAAGGAAGAGGAAACAGACTGCTGGAAACAACCTTGTTAGGAGACTGCAGCATGACAATGATTCTATCAGTCATGAGCTGTGCTGGGTGGTCTTGCTCGCTCCAGTGCTGGCTCGATTGATGGGTTTATTGTGCTCTGTCTTCCCTGTGCTCCTAGTGGCTGCAGTACAGAACTGTATCAGAAGTGTAAGAGAGATGCATTCTGAAATGCAGCATGAAGCTGGCTCAAGATGCCTTCCAAATGACTTGGGCCCTCTCTCAGCAGCTCTGCCTGTAATCTGCGTCCTGGTTCCAACAATTGGCCTTTTGTTTCTGGCCATGATCTTCCTGGCATATATTTCTAGTTCCATGATATAGTGGTGGATCCTATCTCTATCCTAACATGACTCTAAGCAGAGTTTGAATCCTACATCCAGCCTAAGAAGACTTCCTCCACTTTAAGTGTCTCTTCCTTAGGCTGGAAAAAGGCTCTCATTCTGAGTCTGTGACCAGAACTAGTCCTTCAGTAATAGTATTGCACTGCCTGTGCTTGGACTTGCTGGACCTTTTAAATACTTGCCAATTCCTGTGTTTCTCCAAAGACATATGCAATTGAAAGCTGCATGAATGCATGCTCAAGGCCCATGTTTGGTTTTACATGGACTTTTGTTTTCTCTGAGGGGTATAGCAGGTATTGTTCATTTTTGCATCTACGGTTTCATAGATTTGAAGACTGATTTTAACACAGTTCCCGCTTAGTTAAATGGAGATAGGATTGCACACTGAATCTGTATTTCAAGTTCTTATAATGATTTTAAATACTTGAATGTCTAAAGAGAAAGCCCTCTTTCCTATACATAAAAACACCAGGAAAAAAGAGCCTTATGATGAAAGGGTAGCTCAAGAAATAGATGATGATTTCTTACATCAGATAATATCTGTAATGGCTGTAATGCAATTTACTTTTTCAATAATACAAAGTCTAAGTTTCTCATCAGACTATATTGGCTGAAGACACATGTTTTTTCAGAGAGCAGGAAATATATATTCTGTACAATCTGGAGTGTGTTCTTAACCTTACAATCCAGTTTCATTGTGTTGGTTGTATAATATTGCCTAGCTTTGCATTATTTTTAACTGTATAATCTGCCTTGAGTCTCAGTGATAAAGGCAGGCTATAAATGAATAAATAGACGAAGCAACCATACTCACTAATGGAATGAATGTGTACTTGCTTCATTTATCCTACCATCATCCCTGACTAAATTGGAATTGCAGATTTTCAGAATCCTTTAAAAAAACCCTCTGCAAACCTTGCTTAAAAACGTATTCTCCAGCCTCAGTTCCTCAGACTTTTATCCCTGCCCCCCCTTCAAAGGCTGCATTTTATTCTCTACTAATTTTCAGAAATTAATCTAATAGAATTTTCCTATTTGGTTTGCTCAAGGTTTCTTCTGAAAAATAAAAATAGGATTGCACACTGAATCTGTATTTCAATTATTCCAAGAAGGACAAATAAATACCTACATTATGAAAATGCTGTGAAGACTGCCATCTTGCTCCAGACTGATGATAGTTAAGAGGTTTATAGTGGAGGAAAGGAGATCATGAATCTGACAATGAACAGCGACAGACTTTATGATGTATTTTAATCTGTGTTCTCTGCACTAGGAAGGAAACAATAACTCACAGCCCTACTACAATGTGAATGGTGGGGCAGGGTAGGAGCATCACACTCTGACTGCCCCACTGTAATGTATTCAATAGCTGCCATTGAATGCATAACGATATGTGAACTACATAATTGACTTGCCATGTAAAGCTTTGTCCTGGGTTAGGATCCAAATCCATCCAATCACATTGCTAGCCCAGGAAGAACCAACCAATCACTGGTCAGCAAGCTCCCTGAGCGGGAACGTCCGTGATTGGTCCTTATGTATACAACCGTATTGGTTGATAATTGTATAGTAGGCGTGGCTACATTAGCCGGGAGAGTTTAAAAAGGGAACAGCTTTAATGCAAAAGATGTTCTGGCTATCAGATGTTGATCTGTGTTGGAGTTGTGTTGGAGTTATTGAATAAAGCTGAATATTTGCTGAATCACTCTCCAACTACTTTGTTAAGTGAGCGACTTAACACCCACAGTGCCTCAGAAGCCACAGCATCAATCTGGTCTAAAACTCATGGCATCCAAGAAATTCACATCCCAGATTACGGATGAGTCATCACAGGCTTTTAGGAGACAACACTGGTGAACAGTTAGACAAATCTCTGTCCAACTGCCATCCTTTTTACCTGGTGAGAGAAATATGAAGGCTGTCTCTCCCTTCCACTTGCTCCCCTCACTTCCGGCTTTGATTAAGGCACAGAGTATGACACTGATCGTTCCTAGTTCCAGGGGATCAGCCGTGTTGGTCTGAAGTAGTAGAACAAATTTAGAATCCAGAGGCACCTTTAAGACCAACAAAGGTTTATTCAAGGTATGAGCTTTCATGTGCATGCACGCTTTTCCAAATACACTGTTTCAAATTCCTGTCACTCCTGTTCCCTGCCTAGCCAACCCACATTTTTGGCAGTTCCATTTCTTTTACAGAGATGGGGCTTATGTGGAGAGCTCATGTTCTCTTGCCAGTTCCATATTTATGTAATTCTTGTTGGGCTGGCAGGAGAGCAGGGATGCTACAGAGGCCTTCACCCTAAAGTGCCTCTCATGTAAATTTTAGGCATGAGACTGCACTTCATAGCAGGGACATAGCCAGAAAGTTTTGGTTGGTGAGGCGTGGGGAAATCGGGGGGGGGCACCCCAGCCACATCTGCTGCTCCTCTTGCAGCAGCAGCAGAAGGAGCTCCAGCTCCACTGAGACCTCTAGTCCTCCTCTAGTCCTTTTGATTGGAGATACTTGATTCCGGGCTGCTTTTCTGTGTAAGCCGGGGGGGGGGAGGGAATCTCTGATTTTCTTTCTTTTGCATTTTGCAATTTTATTTTATTATTTGCAATTTTTATTTTATTTTCTTGCATTTTTTTAAAATACATTTTTTATTCTTTTACTCAAAAGTACAGTCAAATGCCTAAGAAGGGTTGAACTCATACATAGTACATTATATCTTACAAAAAGGCATACCTTATCAACATTATTGACCAGAGAGATCCCCAGTGATAGCTTCAGTGTGCCTAATGGTTCTAATTGACCAATTGCCTTTCATGTATACTCGGGACTTTAGCGCCCAAATATGTGAACCATACCATGACTCTGAGGCTTCTGGAAATCATAAAGATAGGGTGTGGTTGATGAAGTGGAAGACCCCAGATCAGGCTGAGGTAGGTGCTCTGGTTCAATTCAAACATTCCCATTTAGATTTTATTATTTTATTTTTGCACCATTTTCTGTTTTCATGTGCCAGTTTCCCCCTGTAAACACATATGTATTTTCTAACACTATTTGTGCTTCAATTAAATTTGAATACATGGAATGTAAATGACATAACCCCCCCACACAAAAACTTCAATGACTGTAATGAAAATAAGACAAACTGAAACCAACAATAGCATACAGAGTTGTTTCTTTTAATGGCAACATCGGTTCATTCCAAATGTACTTAGCTTTTCTTTCAACACACTGTCTTGGGCTCAGAGATATGACAATTCATGCAAACACATTTAAAGCCGATTTTAAAGAACAAAAATGTAGGCTTGTGTCAATAAGGGATTTGAAACTGTGACTAACTTTTCTCCACTGCTTTCTAAATGCTCTAAATGCTGAAAATGGCTATGGCCCTACCTCTGCTTTAAGTAACATTTAGAAATTCTTTTATGGTGTATGGTACAGCTTTCCTGTAGCAAGTATGCCTAGTCCCATGCTCTGTGGCTCTGCCAGCCACTGATAGCCTTGGGATTTCTCAGCACATGATGGCTCCACCCCACATGGCATGGGCTTGACAATTATAGTGGGTCACAATGAGATAAAGAACAGGATATTGTTATCAACAGCCTGGTACTAGACATATGTCTTCTAGGTCTTATTTTTGACTGGTTTCTAGGTGGCAGTGGTAGTGAATCTCACTTTTTTAGTAGCTGCTAGGGATGTCTCTTTATGTTGTCTGATTGTAATAATATAGGCAAGCTAAGATATTTTTACAAATCAGGAATAGTACACAGGCAACGTGGTCTCACAGTTGCATAAGGCCCAAGCATTTTAAGGTATCAAAACCAACAGCTTGACTTATGCCCCGAAATTGATATGGTATAGTATATCCCATAGAGAGCTATAGTAACATACTCCTCATGATGTATCTCTGCCATTATTCCATGACCAGGTCATGCTTGTAATACTCCATAATAACAGAATTATGTCTTAACTCCCTCCCTGTGGGAAGCAATTGTGTCCAGAGGTCCAAAGGTTGGATCTTCTTGGCACTTTACCAGTTTCCCACAAAATGAAGCAGCTACCATAGCCAAGAACTTAAGAAACAAGAATTACAAAATACCCTGAATTTGTAAAAACCAGGATTTTTCTGCCCCTGTTGATCAAGCGCTGGAGGGCAAAGTTCCGTTTATTTATGACAGCATCTACAAGAAGTGTTTCTTTAAAAATAAAACTAACACAACAATTAAATTTTCTAGTTTTGTTTAACTGAGTTAAGGTTTTAAGCTCCTTTATAGAAGCTAGCAGATGGTGATGCAGTCTACAATCCAAAGTGCTGATCATAAAACTCCACTGAACAGCAGAATACAAAATGGATAAAATGGATGCCACTAGGAAATATTTAAGATATTCTCTCTCTATAAAACCCAGTCTCTATGTCATATCAATATATCTAATTTTCGGCATGACCAATCCTGTGGATTCTTAAATCTGGAGACTGGAGCCATGAACAGACAAGACAGATCTTTTACAAATGTGAAAAAATGGGGGAGGGGTTTAAAAACCCTAAATAATTGAAGCAGTTCTTGTAACTTGAAGAAATGAATGATCTCAGTGGCCACTGTTAGGCAACCATACAGTACTGTATGCCTTCTCAGGGTTGTTTTGGACTTTAAGGGAGGCTTCATTTGGGCCAGGGCCAGCAGCAACTATTGGGCAAATTGCTACCATGACTTGCTTGTTCAACAGCAGCTTTCAACAGCAGCTATCCCACAAAAGCCTATGTAGAGTAGTGGTCAGAGTTTCAGACTAGGATCTGGGAGACCCAGGTTTGAATCATCACTCTGTCATGGAACTAGGGTTGCCAGGTCTTACCTTCTGTCATTATCTGGGCTGTGCCACCAGAGGCCTACTAGGCCCAGGGAGCCTGGCTAGCAGTAGGTGAGGCTGGGCTTACAACTCCCAGAAGCCCCTGAGAGGTTTTGGAGCCAAAACTGACCAATAGGAAAAGAGGAGGGCTTGGAATAAAAGATCTGGAGCAGCAGGAAAAGCTGTTCTTCTTCCCAGAGGGCAGAGCCAGAAGGAAGGCTGCTGCAGGGAAGAAACCCTCATCCTGAGGGAAGGGTGAGTAGTCTAAGGCCACTGCAGATAGTGAGCTAGGGACAGTATATTTAGACGCGTAAGGGCATTTGATTTCTTTTCACCCACTTACTGTTATTCTGCACCTTGTTGTTTGACCTCCTATAAAATAAACCTTTTCCTTGTTGTACTCTGCCTGGTCCTCATGCCTATTATTCGGCCAAAAGGGAGGTCTGAAGGTCTTGGGAGGGTGCTCTGAGCCTTCTCAAGGGATCCTAAATTCAGAGTGGTGGCAGCATCAGGTGACACCCCACCTGAGCTGTGACACCTTCATTCTGGCGGGGTAGTCCTGGAACCTCTCCAGGACATCCTCGGTGTGTGTACTTTGTGTGCACGCTGCTATGACATCACCCAGAAGTGATGTCATCGCATCACGCACGTTGGGGCAGGGCCACTATCATTCAAGGGAAAACATAGAGTTTTCCCTCGAATGATAGAGTGTGTCCCCTGCAACGTGCCCAGCATGATGACATCACCTCTGGGTGACATCATCGCGCTGGGCATGTCCCCACGATCTTGGCACTTTGGGGGTGGAGTTCCCCCCAGCAGCCGGATCTGGGCCAGTGGGCAAGGGGCCTGTCGAGTGGACAAACCCCCACCCCCAAAGGGAAAGCTGAAGACCTGGCAACCCTACATGAAATCTCACTGGGTAATCTTGGGCCATTTACACATTCACAGCCTAGTATGCATTACAGGGTTGTTATGAGGACGACGTGGAGGTGAACAGAGTGATGTAAGCAGCTTTGGGTCAGCAGTGTGAAGAAAGGCAGGACAAAAATGAAACAAATAAATAAATAATACAGCTTTAGATGGGGAGCAGATAAAAGGTAAGTTGGTTGATGGGTGGGAAAGGGGAGGATCTTGAAGTTGTCAGGAGGAGGGAAAGAAGAAATCTAGTGGGGAAGGTGAAACAGGAGAAAATCAGGTGCCCCTCCCTCAAATCCTTGTACTTTCCCATTGTGCAGCTGAGCCCAGCCCAGTAGCTAACACAGCACAACTGTGCCCAGCCTGGCAGCCAGCACTACACAACTGTGCCATAGTTTTACAGCTGGAGGGGAATGGAAAGAGGGAAAGCTGAAGATGGGGGAGAAGACAAAAAAAGTTGGCTGGTTAGGTGGTAAGGAGAGATGGAAGCAGGGAAAGGGGAGAGACTATAGGGACTTTCAGGGAAGGAAAAGAGGGAATAGTGGGGGATAGGAGAATGAGATGCCCCCTGAAGTCCTTGTGGGTCCCACGTTTGTATACATTATTTCTAATGCAAATCCATAATTTATAAGCAGCTAATGTGTTGAAATGGTTCTACACAGAGAACTATTGCAAAAAAAAAAAGATGGTTGTTAATATGCAACCGCAAACTTTAAGGAAGTTCCATCCATTCTGAAAATGTCAATACCATACTTCAAGAAGCCCTAATACGGCTTAATTTTAATCCCTTAAAAGATTCTCATTAATGCACTAACACTTTTGTAATGACATCCTTATTGATTTTAAAGGCTCCCGTTTCATCCCTCTGCATTTGCTTTCCCAAGATGATTTTATATTTAGCAATGCTGTTCGTAAGCTGGCACTGTTCTGCCTTTCGTTCAGGCTGCAGATGGGCACCTAAGCAGGCTCATAGGCACAGCTACTTCTCCAGAGTCATACAGCTGTCAAACATTAAACAGGCTCATTGGTCTTAAGCCCACTTATCCGTGGTGTGAGACCAAAGTACAGGCATCGGCTCAATAACGCAATTCTGGCTGATTTTTTTACAATTTGTTCAACTTGGCTGTTTAAATGATACTCCTGTTCCTATAGCAACACACATAATCTCAGAAAATGTCTACAGTAAGTAGATTTAAATTGAAACCATTTATCAAGGGGGAAAAATAACGTGAGGAGAGAGAGAAAGAGAAGTTATACACTCTAGCCCTAAGAAGCCTTGCCTGAAATTTGAACAGGTAGTTGCAGTTTATTGGGCAGAAAAAATATATATAAAACATTATCTTCTCCAGGGCTATTTTTGGGCAGGAACACACAGGAACGGAGTTCCGGCTGGCTCCCAAGTTGGCCACGCCCAGCAGGAACTCATTAGCATAATAGGCCACACCCAACAGCAGAAATTAATTAGGATTGGCTACATTAGGGATGTGTGGCCTTCCTGCTACAAAAAAAGGCCCTGGGTTTTGACAACAAACAAGGTAAACAGAATAACAAGCAAAAGGTGGGTGTGGCTGGATAACCACACTTCTGGTAACATGGGGGTGCATCCTAATGTGCTAATGAGCTGTGCTGGCAGGGGCGTGGCCTAATATGCTAATGAGTTTCTGGTGTTGGGTGTGGCTTATTATGCTAATGAGTTCCTGCTGGGCTTTTTCTACAAAAAGAGCCCTGAATTCTTCTCTATGGAGGGGAAAGCTCAGTGATGCCTCATGTAGTGTGAGAACAATGTAGAAACCTAGTAAGGTCAAGTAAGAGACCGTGCCTGGTGTGATGTGTCATGGACTGAGACTTATCCCAATGTGCTTCACAGCACAGGAAGTTAGCGTAAGTAGCACTGTGGGATATCAGCTCATCCTTGATGTCCCTTTGTCTTTTATCTGAAAGCTGACCAAACAAACAAGAAGGAAGAAAGAACTGAAGAGACAATGACAGGAATTTCTGATGGTCTGGGCTTAGTTGTGGGAACAGGTAGTTGCTTGGGGGAGAAGGCTTCCTAGGAGATGAGCATAAGAAGAGCTCTGCTGAAGGTGGATTAAAAACAAACTGAGTTTAGTTACAAATGAGGCTACTTTTTAAATGACAGATTTAAGCCCTGGCATATTAACCTACCCTTTTAGCACTACAAAACTGTAGGATTATGAAGGATTTTTCAAGTGGTCCATCTAGTCCAGCATCCTGTCTCACACAAGGGCCAAGCAGTTCCTCTGAAATGGAAGAGGAAATCTGTGAATGAAAGGAGAGGAAGAGGCTTGTAAACTCAAAGCACGTTCCCAATCAACCAAACAATTTTTGGGAGGATGGGAATGTGCTGAACTGGGGCAACATGCACTTGTAGTACAGTTTAAAAGTCAACTAATTGATAGCTTTTATCCAGCATTTGAAAGTAGACTAACTTTGTGACATTCTAAAGCCACCAAAGAATCAAAGTAAAGAAAGAGATGATGGGGGAGGCCAAGTACCCCCCCCAAAAAAAGCACATCCACAACCAGAGTTAGGACTAATTGGCAAAAGTAAATTCTCTTGTTTGGATCAAGTGGTCCTCAGCAGAGTTGAGCTCTGCCTTTTGCAGTGCAGGTTAAGAACTTGAGAGTTCTCCTGGGTCCAGCCTTGCTCTTTGAAAAGCAGGCTGGCTCAGCAGCCAAGAGTGCCTTCTGTCAGCTGCATCTGCTTTGCCAGCTCTCTCCTTTCCTAGATTCATCTGATCAGGCCACACTGTAATCTGGCATCTGAATGACTGAAATGTGCTCTGCACTGAGCTGCCCTTGAAGGTAACCCAGAAACTGAAGCTAGTTCAGAATGGTGAAGCCTGATTATTGTCAGGGGCTAGCTGGTAGGAACATTCTCTTGTTCACATTAAAACAGCTACATTGGCTGCCAGTTTGATTTTGAGTTCAGTGCAAGAAGCTGGTTATGACTTTTTACACCTTTATGGCCTGGGAGGCACAATCTCAAGAACCGTATCCTCCCATATCTTCCCATGCATCTTTGGGCTACCACCTACTTGCTGTTCCCCCACTTAAGATGGCCTGCCTGGCATCAGTCAAAGACCATTCCTTCTCCACCGTAGTTCCCACTCTGTGGAATGGGCTCCCCAAGAAGATGGGAGAAAATGCAGTCATATTACATTAAAAGGTTAGCTAACTGATAGCTTTTATCCAGCATTTGAAAGTAGACTAGCTTTGCGTCATTCTAAAGCCACAAAAGAATCAAAGTAAAGAAAGAGATGAGTTCCGCTGGAGAAAATGGCCCCTTTGGGAGGGGTGGACTCTGCTGAGGCCCCTCCCCTCCCCAAACCCCTCCCTCCCCAAACCCCCTCCCCCCAATCTCCAGGCATTTCCCAACCCAGAGCTGGCAACCCTGCTTGTCAGCACTCATCCAGGCACTGCCAGTCTGGTAATTTTTTGTGGGATATCATACACAGCGGGGTTCAGGCTCTCTTTTGTATAATGCATTTGGCAAATGAAATACATGGAAAGAAGATGGCCTGGAAAAAAATAAGGGGAAGAGGGGAGTTATAATAGAATAAAGAGATATACATTTTTAAATATTTGGGTTTAGCCATGGCATTTTAAGATCCAGAAAGTTCTGACAAGATGAGAGCTTCAGAAGAAAAAAAGAAGGCTGTTGATGAAGTCCTTCTTCTGGGGCATATATATGGTCAAATTCCAAGCAGACAAGGGCTCTTGCAGCCTGTAATTTTATGCCTTACTCAGTTTAATGTTAAAGGATTTCCCTTTGCACCTCTTAATTCCTTTTTTTTAAAACCCCCGAAGGGGAATTTTTTTTATTTTTGCATTTTCTACACACTACACACTACAAATATGGAATGGGGAAAGGAACTCCTCCTGGTTCTGGGAGGGAGTAGTTGGTATGTTATTTCCGGTCATCAGTTTTTTCTCCGGCGCTCTCCATCCTCTCCCAGCCATAATATCAACAAGAAGTAAGTTTTCCAAAACAAAGCAAAAGTTATGCATTTTAATTCCACTTCGTATATTTTTGCGGCTTTTGCATTCACTTAACTTCTTATATGCTTAGTTTGGCCCAAAGTCTCTTTATTTTCACTTTAAAACCGTTTTTACAGTTTACTCATGGGAAGGCCTTGAAATCTCCTCCCCCCACGCTTCAAACTTAGGCGCTTCCAATTACTACCAAGGCTCCATTTGCTTATTTTTCACCTGAGCTTTGCTTAACTCACAGTTTGTAGCCTTGGAGATCTTTTGGAAGTCTTTTTAGAAGTTTGGTTGTGATCGCTTGCTCCGGCAGTTGTCTCTGGGCGCCGTACTGGCTCCACGGTGACGGTACCTATCGGGGAGGAAGGTCAGCCTCAATTCCTTGAGCGTCCCCTTGAAAGAGGCTCTCCTGAGCTCCCCAGGCTGTGGGTCTCCTAAAGAGACCCTGGGGGGGTCCGGGACGAACTCGAACCACTCCCGTCAGCCGGGTCTCGATGCGTCTCCATCTAAGCGAGACGAGACGAGACGCATCCGAGTGGCGAAACGCTTAAACCGGAAGTCCTATAGATATCTCCAGCTGGAGAAGCTATTATTTTATTCCATTGTACAACCCTTTACAAATGAATATAAAAAATCATAACTATGCATGAGGTGCAACCTTGACACCCTAGTCAAGAGAAGGCTTCAGGATGCGTACAGAGATCACACATTTGCTACAACATTCTCTTTATTGGGTGAGCATGTTCACATCTGCACAGCTCCCTACAAGAGTGAAATGTATGGGACAGCTTTTGTAGTCTCCATTGGCATATCAGTGCTAATGCTAGTGCTATCTGTAAGTTATGGGGATGTTTGACTGCAGTATAGAAAAGTTCATTGGAGACACTTAAATCACACTGATTTTAAAAAGAAAACAAACAAACTCTGCATATGGCATTCTAGTAATGGAGTCTAATTCTGAGTGACAGAACAAGGTAATTTCATAATGTTATCACTGGCAGATTGGTGCCTGAACACAAATTATTGAAATGCATCCTCTGCTCTTCTGAGAAAAATAAGTGTTCCTTATGCTGCCTTGTTGGGTTTCATTTGTAGACCAGCTCTTATCTGCTGGCTCAAGACAGGACAGTATGCTTTTATTGTAGACATTTTCTGGCTATATATCCTTTTTTTTAACAAATATTTTATTTATAACTTTGCAAAGATCATGGCTATATATCTAAACATGCAGTCTTGCAATGGAATTTGTAACTCATAGCCCACTATATCCTGCATGAGTATAGGACTGTGCTATCACAGTCTCTCAACTAAACTGTTTTTTGTGAATATTGCATATGAGACATAAATGTATCCTAAGAAGACCTTACAGAAGTCTCAAAGGCAAGTTTTAGCAATGAGTCAGGCAAATGTGCTTATTTCCACATATGAATTTCAACATATGAAATTTAAAACAAAGTGATTGTAGGTGTCTGATCCTACTATTTTATTATCTTGGGCCCTGTGTTGATGCAAAAGCACCTTAGCAAAAGATCCAGGATCTCTTAAATATTTCAAACAACTTACACATAACTGCAGACTGCCAGGATATCTTCAGGTACTCCCATATTGCCCCTCTTTCCTAGGGTTGCCAGCTTTGGGTTGGGAAATACCTGGAAATTTGGGGGTTGGAGCCCGGGAAGGGCAGGGTTTGGGGAGGGGAGGGATCCCAGCACAGTACAATGCCGTAGAGCCCCCCCTCCCAAAGCAACCATTTTCTCCAGGGGAACTGCTCTCGGTCACCCGGAGATCAATTATCATAGTGGGAGATCTCCAGGTGGTGCCTGGAGGTTGGCAACCCTGCTCTTTCTCCATCTCTGAAATAGGCGTTCAACTTTTGCTGCAGATGGTCGGGAATAGCCGTCGCAGCAAGGCATTTTTAGATATACTCAAGAGTAAATTTAAAGCACAATATATTTTAAGATCCTTGTTATTCAGATGACTCTCTATATCTTGCAAACAATAGAAATGGTATCAATCAACTAACTTTTGAAATGTGTGCTTTTGCCCTGCCTATTGTATAGGCACTACACTAATTACTGTAATCAAGGGGGAATGTGCAGAACCAGTGTAGGAATGTAGGAGCTCCTGAAGAAGAGCTGGATTTGAAATGCTGTACAAAGAGTGACAGTTACCTTTGTTCACTTTAAATGGCACCTCTATAGATGGAATTGTGTCAAAACCTGTTCCCTTAGGGTGTTTTATGGTTTCTTTAGTTCTATTTCTTTACTTTATCTAGTTACATTATTTATAGTCCACCTTTCTCACTTGGACTCAAGGTGGATTACATCGAATAAGTCAATATAATCAACAGGATGGGACATTCAGTGAGTAATGCAATAGGCATTAGGGCCGTAGAACCAGCCAGCAGTCTAAAAACAGAACTGAAACACGGCATAAGTATTAACATGACACATTCAATGATGCAAAAATTACATAGTAGGATCCTAGTTTTAGCAAGCTACACACAGGAGCATAGGCCACAGTCCCTGATAATTTATCCAAGTACCAAGCTGCGGTGGCTCAAGTGGTTAAGACGCTGAACTACAGGCTGTGGAAGGTCGGTAGTTCAGCAGTTCGAGACCCGAGTGTGCCGCATGACAGAGTGAGCTCCCGTCTCTAGTTCTAGCTCCTGCCAACCTAGCAGTTCGAAAGCTAGAAATTGCAAGTAGATAAATAAGTACCACTTCAGTGGGAAGGTAACAGCGTTCCATGCGCCTTGGTGTTTAGTCATGCTGGTCACATGACCACGGAAACGTCTTCAGACAGCGCTGGCTCTTCGGCTTTGAAACGGAGATGAGCACCTCAACCCTAGAGTCGGATTCAACTGGCTTTCGAGCAAGGGAACCTTTACCTTTTATCTTTACCTTTGTGAATCTCTTTGTACAGTGCTACCCTATTCCCTGTGTAAAAAAGAACTCATTCAGATTTGTATAGTTTGCAGAAAGCCAGGAGAGTGGGAGCCTTCCTGACCTCCTTCGGCAGGCCGTTCCATAAGGTAGAGGCGACAATGGAGGAGGCGCGTGTATGGGCAGTTGTTGATTTTGCCCATTTGCAGGCTGGCAACTGCAGAAGACCCTGCTCTGATGAGTGAAACTGCTGTGGAGGAACGTAGGGGGAGAGGTGATCTCAGAGATATGAGGGTCCAAGGCCATCAAGGGTTTTCTGCGTGTAGAAAGGCAAAAAGATCCCAAGGGTACTTACCAAAGCAATGAAAGAATGAATATAATCATTGCACCAAATCAATGCAATCATCCCCTCACCAACAAAGTCATCCTCCAAACTTTCCCCCAGTCCCACTTCTTTTCACTTCCTAATTGTACCAAAAGCGGATAAGCAAACTGGCATGCCTGGAGTATTCCATTCTTGTGTGAGCTGCAATCAGGATAAAGCAAGACTCCTTAGCTGCATATTGTTGTTGAACCAAAAGGTGCTCCTAACTCGGTTTCCTGCACTGCATTATAGAAAAAGAGTTTCCCCTTCTCTGCTCCAGCTGCCAGCAGTTCTCTGGAACTTCCCACTGAGTGGTCCTCATGCTTGCCCTTAGGTGGCCTTAATGGCTCCCTTTACCAGCCTGCAAACTTGTGCTAATATCAATATTTCAGAAGCAAGGCATGACCACATGGCAAGACCCCCCCCAGCACTAAAACAATCCAATTACCGTTAGAAATGTACTGAAAATCCTGATTTTGCTAGCACTCTAGAGCTGAATTTTACACGGTACTTATAGATCAAGAGCTTCAACGTTGCTTCATTAAAAATTGATTGGAGAAAATAGCACTTTTATTTTTGTTGCAGCTGGAGAGAAATGCACCCTTTGCTCAGATCAAAGCTGCTCTCCCACCTGCTGCCAAGGTGTTTGGTAGATTTAAAGTCTGTTTCCATGCTTCGTAGTGCTTCTGTGCCTATACAATGAAAGTACATACTCATAAATCACTTTTCTGCATTATGTGCACACGTTCCTCTTTTGCTTTGTTCTGTTAATGCTCTGTAGGTATTTAAATGTTCCTACTTGGTATCTGCCACGCTACAAAGTGATTTTCAAAATGTACTGCATGCCCAAGTAATCCATTTTCCTTTGGATATTATTCTTTTGAGTGCACTGTAGTTGGAGAATGCTCCAGGGCAAAACACACAGAGGAAAAGAAAAGTTTAAAATAATTTCAGGACTTTTACAGTAAATAAAACAAGAGAAGAGATTAATCATCACAGTTTCCCTTTTGTATGAAAAGTGACATAAATAGAGCTTTTATTGGCATTCATCAGAGCATAGATTGAATGAGACAGGCAGGGGGAAAAGAACCGATATTTCTATAGATAGCAGAAATATTCCTCCAGATAATAGTCTTTCATAAATATAGACTAAACAGTTTCCCTCCAGAAGTTCAATTGTGTAAGATGCAATGTTGATGAAGTTGCCATGTGAAAAGAAATGAGTCCAATAAAGGAAGAAATTTAGGATTCAAAATTCCATGGCTGGTAATCTGCAAGACTGGAAGTGTAATCCTAAATACCCTTTCTAGGGAGTAAGTCCCACTGAGTTTAGGACTGTACTCCAGAACTTGTAAGTAAAATATCTGAATGTAAAAGCACTTTTGCAACCAAAGAGGCAAATGGACAGTATGGGTAAGGGGGATCCTTTACTATGAAATTCCAGATTTCTAAAATGGCAGAAACTGAGAAACTGATCCCCCAAAATCTCTATAGTGAAAAATACCAAGAATTAACCCATCATTTCTAATTAACCCATTTAGCTACATATATTGATGTGTATATTGACTGTGCGACTGAACAACATTGATTGGTAATCAATGTCTTGCAATATTCCTTATTACACATTCAGAGCACATACCACAGACACAAATAAAGGGATTGTGATGGCAAGCTATGGCCCTGATCTTCACACTTTCATTGGAATGTCAGAGCCTAGGTGAGGCAGGGCCCTCTGTGCCAAATGGAACCCAGGAAAAGCAGGGTACCCAATTGTGTGGTACCCTCTACAGAAGTCCAAGTTACACCTCTAAATATGTATAAAAAGCTTTTCTGTCCTCACAGAACATAAAATCTTCACACAGACATTTGCAAGCGGTAGTTTATATTTGCTATTGATGGAATAGCTGAACTGCAAAAAACATTCCCTTGAGTACTTATGTGGTTCAGTCCACTGGGCAAGAAAAGTGCCTTCTCTGTTGCCCCATAAAACGTTTTATTGCTGGAAAATCAACTGAGCTCTTGAGGCAAATGTAGTGATTACATATTTAATGTAGGAAGGCTTACTTGCTTTCCCAACTATGCAAGATATATTAGGAGGCATTTTTCATTTGCCTGTGAAAATAGATATGACACTACTGGAAGCTTGAATCTGTTTGATATTTAGCTACAGTTTTCACACTTGTAATGCAAGTCTGAGGTCAGGCAGGCAAAAAGAGAATATGAGGAGCATATAGCAAAAAACGTACAAACCAACAATAAAACTTTCTTCAAATACATTAGGAGCAGGAAACCAGCCAGGGAGGCAGTGGGGCCCTTGGATGACCAAGGGGTAAAAGAAGTACTGAAGGATGATAGGGAAATGGCTGAGAAGCTAAATGCATTTTTTGCCTCTGTCTTCACTGTGGAAGATGAGAAGTGCTTGCCCACTCCAGAACCACTGATTTCAGGAGGAGTGTTGAAAGACCTGAGTCAGATTGAGGTGACGAGAGAGGAGGTCCTAAAACTGATAGACAACTTAAAAACTGATAAATCACCAGGCCCAGATGGCATACATCCGAGAGTTCTGAAAGAACTCAAATGTGAACTTGTAGATCTCCTGACAAAGATATGTAATCTTTCCTTAAAATCTGCCTCCATTCCTGAGGATTGGAAGGTAGCAAATGTCACTCCCATCTTTAAAAAGGGTTCCAGAGGAGATCCGGGAAATTACAGGCCAGTCAGTCTGACGTCGATACCGGGTAAATTGGTGGAAACCATTATTAAGGAAAGAATTAGTAGGCACATAGATGAACAAAACCTATTGAGGCAGACTCAGCACGGTTTCTGTAAGGGAAGATCTTGTCTCACTAACCTGTTAGTGTTCTTTGAGGGGGTGAACAAACATGTGGACAAGGGGGATCCAATAGATATTATTTACCTTGACTTCCAGAAAGCTTTTGATAAAGTTCCTCATCAAAGGCTCCTAAGTAAGCTCAAAAATCATGGGATAGAAGGACAAGTCCTTTTATGGATCAAAAACTGGCTAGTTCATAGAAAACAGAGAGTGAGTGTAGGTGGGCAATTTTCTCAGTGGAGGGTGGTAAGCAGTGGGGTACCACAGGGATCAGTACTTGGTCCACTGCTTTTTAACTTGTTCATTAATGATTTGGAGATGGGAGTAAGCAATGAAGTGGCTAAATTTGCGGATGATACAAAGTTGTTCAGGGTGGTGAAAACCAGTGAGGATTGTGAGGCACTCCAAGGGGATCTGTCAAGGATGGGCGAGTGGGCGTCAACATGGCAAATGGGGTTCAATGTGGCCAAGTGCAAGGTGATGCACATTGGAGCCAAAAATCCTAAATATAAATACACATTGATGGGGTCTGAACTGGCAGAGACTGAGCAAGAGAGAGATCTTGGAGTTGTAGTGGATAACTCACTGAAAATGTCGAGACAGTGTGTGACTGCAATAAAGAAGGCCAATGCTATGCTGGGGATTATTAGGAAGGGTATTGAAAACAGATCAGCCAATATAATAATGCCCCTATATAAATCAATGGTGAGACCTCATTTGGAATACTGTGTGCAGTTCTGGGCACCACACCTTAAAAAGGATATTATAGCTTTGGAAAAAGTGCAGAAAAGGGCAACTCGAATGATAAAAGGGTTGGAACACTTTCCCTATGAGGAAAGGTTAAAGCGCTTAGGGCTCTTTAGCTTGGAGAAAAGACGACTGAGGGGTGACATGATCGAGGTTTATAAGATTATGCATGGGAAAGAGCAGGTAAAGAAAGAGGTACTTTTCTCCCTTTCTCACAATACAAGAACTCGTGGGCACTCCATGAAACTGCAGAGCGGTCGGGTTAGAACGGATAAAAGGAAGTACTTCTTCACCCAAAGAGTGATTAACACATGGAATTCACTGCCACAGGAAGTGGTGGGTGCTACAAGCATGGACGGCTTCAAAAGGGAATTAGATAAGCATATGGAGCAGAGGTCCATCAGTGCAAGGTATAGATAGGGGCTCTAGGGCAAGTGATGCTTTGTCTTCTTGGTGCTTGGGGGGCCCAACAGTGGGAGGGCTTCTAATGTCCTGGCCCCACTGGTGGACCTCTGGTGGCACTGGTATTTTTGGCCACTGTGTGACAGAGTGTTGGACTAGATGGGCCTTTGGCCTGATCCAACATTGGCATCTCTTATGTAAAGCTATAATATTCATGTTTTAAAATTTGTATAAAGGTACAGGGAAACTTGGGAGGGAAGGTAGCATGGTATAGCCTGATCTCACCAGATCTCAGAAGCTAAGCAGGTTCAGTTTTCGAAGGGGAGACCACCAAGGAAGACTGCAGAGGAAGGCAATGGCAAACCACCTCTTCTTCGCACTCGCCTTGAAAGCCCCTTCTCGAGGTTGCCATAACTCTGCTGTGACTTCACAACACTTTACACGCATACAGGGGAACTTCCAGGGCAAGTTCAGCAATTATTGATGGTTCTGCAGAGTTCAGCATGGATGAACAAAGTAGGACTGTGCAAAGTAGCTATATTAAAGTTTTCCAGTAAGAAATACAGGTTGCTTACCTGTAACTGATGATCTTCAAGTGGTCATCTGTGCAGTCACACACATAGGTACTGTGCCTGTGCCAAACCTGGACCTCAGAGAACTGCCGGGCTTTCCTCAGTCATTATGGCGTGTTTGTTCCTCAAGCTCTGGGGATTGGGCATGCTTTGCACATGCTACAAGATGAGAAGGTGCATCTCACTCAGTTCCTTTGACCACCACCAGTGGGTCCCATCAACCAAAGGCAAGTGAATGAGAGATGCCAGCAGTGGTGAAGGTTGGGTGGGCATGTGTGACTGCACAGATGACCACTCGAAGATCGTCAGTTACAGGTAAGCAACCTGTTTATCTTCTTTGTGGTCTCTGTGCAGTCCCACATGCGTGACTAGCGAGCTGAACAAAATCAGGATGGCCGGTGCTGGCAACTGAAAAACAAAAAGAAAAAGTTACCATCAAAGAACAAACATCCAACACGCTCACCTTGTGTTACAGAGCAAAGACATTCTACTGGAAAATAGACTGCAGCACCATTCGACCAAAGGAGGCATCATGACAAGCCCGGAGGTTGAGGGAGTAATGGGAGATGAAGGTCAATGGAGAGGAGGAGGTCGCCGCATTACAGATGTCTTCAAGGGATGCACCACCCAGAAGAGCTGCAGAAGTCGAAATGGCTCACGTCGAGTGAGCCCAAAGTTGAGTAGGCAAAGGTTCATGTGCCAACTCATAACACAAGGTAATTGTGGAAACTATCCATTTCACCAGACTCTGAGATGAAACCTTGAGGCCCTTTCACAGATTGCCATATGCAGTAAAGAGGTTAGGGTCCTTGAGAAAAGATTGAGTGTGAAAGAGATAAAATGAGAGAGCACTGTGAACATCCAAGGAGTGTAAAGTGCAGTGAGTGTCATCAGAAGAATTCTGAAAGAAGGTTGGCAGGGCAGTTGGTTGTGATAAATGAAAGGGTGAAATGACCTTTGACCTTCAGCAAAAAAGCAGGATCTGGACAGAGGACCACCTTGTCCTTGTGTAAAACAAGAAATGGAGGATCTGCCTGGAAAGCAGACAAACCAGTGGAACGCTTGGCTGAAGTAATGGCAATGAGAAACGCTGTCTTCCTCAAGAGGAGATGCAGAGGAGCCAAGGCCAGTGGCCCATCAGTTTAGTGAGGACAAGAGAAAGGTGCCATCCTGGGACACACACAAGGTTTTACTGGAGGATGTAGCCAAATCATGCCCTTCAGAAACATCTTTGTCGGAGGAAGAAAATAAAGGGTGACCATTGACAGGGCGGTGAAAAGCCAAAAATGCAAAGATTCCAGTGCAACATAGCGGCAATGCTATCGTGATGTACTTTACAGTCAGTTTGAGCAATTCTACTGCAGGCACTGACCATGTGGTTGACTGTTTCATATTTTGTCTTGCAAAGTCAACATTTTCTGTTATCACTGGTCTTCTGAATCTCGGCTTTCACACTATTCATTTTGAATGCCTGCTTTTGTGCAGTTAGAATGAGTCCTTCAGTTTCTTTCTTCAAGTGCCCATTTTGGACCCACTTCCAGGTATTTTCACTATTGACTTTGTTCTATCTCTTTCAAATATTGCCCATGTAAGTGTTTTTTCTTCCAATTGTCAAAGTTAGTTTTGATTGCAATCTTTTTGTAATCTTCTTTGGTTTCTGTAACCTTGAATAATTCTGCCTTGTACACTTCAACTAGAAGCATCTTTTTGCTTTACTTGGTGAAGTCATTCAGTGCTCGTTTTTCTTCTTCAACTGCTTGCTTAACTTTCAGGAGATCACTTCCACCTAATATTCGTGGTAAATAAAGTATTGTTGTTGTTGTTAATTGTCAGTCAGAAAGGTGACTGATAGTGTTCTGCAATTATTATTAATGTTGTTGCTGTTTTATAAAAATATATTCTACCTTTCTGCTCTCACAAGGGCCACCAAGGCATCTAGCAAATTAAAACATACATCATAAAATCACAATTTAAAACCATTAAAGCCAACCAAAGAAAAACCACATCGTTAAAACAATTAAAACCAGAGCTAAAATATATAAAAGGCATAAAATCAACAATTAAAATATTGGTCAGGAAGGAGGGACACTGATGGAATGCCAGATGGCAAAAAAAAGTATTCATTCACTGGCAGAAGATTGCAACAGAAGGAGACAGATGAATCTCCCTGGGAAGAGAGTTTCAGAGTTTTTGTACCACAACTGAGAAGGCCCTCTACAGCGTTGCCCTCTACTGGAATTCATGGAAGTCAGGTGGCAGCAAGTAGTCCAGTGGTTGCTGGTGGTCTTGGCCCAATGAGTCCCTCTTCAAAGGTCTAAACAGCCCTGGATAGGGCCCTGTCCCATCCCCCTGCATTTTACTGACAGAAACCCAGTCCTGAAGGCTGGCAATACTGTTGTCGTTCCCTAACAACTATCACAATGGCATTCATTTCCTAAAGCTACAAACACTGCTTCTATTTTTTTTTTTGGTGGGGTTCAAATCCCCCAATTTATTACTATTATTATTTTTAGATTTCAGATTATTTCTGCAAACCTGGGGCTTTTTTCACATCTGTAGAAAGATCTATGTCTGCTCATTGCACCAGTCTCTAGATTTAAGTATCCACAGATGGAACCATGTTGAAAATTAGTTCTGCTGACCTTGTTTGGGCCAAAGTGCGATTGGTAAAATTCTATTTGCCTAAGTATCAAACGGCTAGACAGTCACCAATGACTGCTTCTGACAGCTGAGGTCTGCTCACTTCACATTGTACTGAATGATTTACTTTAAAACAGATACATTAGCTTTCTGCATGGATGAACAAAGTAATCAAAATGGGATAAAACAATCCAATAAAAATAATATGTTGTATCCTGCAGTCTGGGGATGCAAGTATTATGAATCTTTTCAGTGTTCCCCCCCCCACCAGTATTTCTTTATGACTCTATAAAGGTTTTTCCCTAGGATTGTGGGACCTGCACATACTAATAGCTGTGTGGGTTGGGATGACCTCCACTGTCTCAGCAACTGTCAGATATTCTATGGGTAGTGTCCGGGGTGGGTGGAGATTGGGGGGATGTGACATCACTTCTGGGTGACACTCTAGGAATTTCCTCTAATCTCCATGGTAAAGACCATAGAGACATGGGAAAATTCCTAGAGTGTCTTGTCCTTTTTTAAAAACCCTTTTAGGGTGGGGGATTGGAACTGAGGGCAATGATTTACACACCATGGGCAGGCAGATGGCAAGCCTAGGTGAAATTGTTCTCTTCTTCCATGAGTAGAACTGTGCTCATGGAAGAGACAGAAAGGGCAATTTCATCTTTTTCCTTATCCCCATTGCAGCCTTCTGTACTACATGGTTATTAGTTCACATGGGTCCTGCAACCCCAGGAATAAAATTTTCTGAAGTTGTAAAGGGCAGGCGGAGGGAATGAAAAGCGGGAAAGATCCACAAATATCAACACATTCCACTGACACATCATGGGATGCAATACAATAGATAAAGATCCTCATAACCCTACTCATAATACAGCCCCACACTCTAAGCACCAAACTACATAAGACATTTTTAATGCTTTTTCTGCAGCCATAAAACAGCTGCAGGGAATATCATTTTTTTAAAAAGTCTGTGGTGGCCCAATTCAGCTCAGGCCTCTCCCCCTCACCCTTTCTTTGAGCCAAAAAAAATACTGTTGAGGATTTGTTTACATAACTTTGGAGCTGTACATGAAGTAAGAGTCAAGCAGCCATATTACTAGGGATTGACACGTATTGACAATGGCCTGGCAAATTAAATAATGTATTTTAAAGTGGATATTCCATACCAGAAATGCAGCTAATTCATACTTTTTTTGTTTGTTTGTTTGTTTGTTTTTCAGCTAATTCATACTTGAAAGGCAGCATCTGTATTTCGGGTGAATATTCTTGAGCCAAGTACAAAACAATCGTAACAAGAACTGCTCACAATACTGCAAACTGTAGGTCTCCAGATGCCACTTTGTAAAGGCCACTAAATAAGCTCAATGGAAACTTCTGCTTTGAACGAGCAGCAGAACTTGCATATTATTTCAAGTTGCTAGCTTATAGCCCTGTAGAAAGCAATGAATTCTTTTGAAGCAAAGTGGCCTGTTTATGTATAAGCTGTGTTTCAAGGCACAAACCTTTGGTATAAAACAGGATAAAAATCCAATCTAAATACATAAACAAATGCACTGACGATAAAAGACTGTGATGCTATCCTTCTCTGCTGGACCCATCAGGAACAGTGGCCATCTAATCCCTGTACATTAACTACATGGAAGACAGTCCACAGTGGTTGTACTATGCCTTTTATTGTTAGAAAGAAGAGAATCCAGAACTATGAAGCTGCTTTTAAAAGTATCCCTTGTTAAAAGACCGTACATAAATTCATTTTTTCAACATTTATTAACAGATATAGAAAGGGCTAGAATGATGATGATGATGAAGAAGAAGAAGAAGAAGAAGAAGAAGAAGAAGAGATTGGATTTATACCCTGCCCTTCACTTGGAGTCTCAGAGTGGCTTACAAACTCCTTTCCCTTCCCCTCCCCTCCCTGTGAGGTAGGTGGGGCTGAGAGAGCTCTGACAGAAACTGCTCTTTCAAGAACAGCTGTGCCAGAGCTTGTGACTGACCCAAGGTCACCAGCAGGTGCAAGTGGAGGAGTGAGGAATCCCAGATTAGAGTCCGCACACTACACCAAAGAATTAAAAAGGGGAAAGGCATGTGTGTCATGAGAAACAACTGCTTTTTTGATTGATCATATTTTCTTCTTTATTTCTACTTAAAATGTTCATTTTTTTAAAAAAGTACATGTCTTCGCTCTTATGTAAGACAAATAGAATGTCTGGCACTAGACAATTTAAGTGCATTTGAAATTTGTCATGCAGTTTCTTTGAATATTTTACGAATAACACTGAGTAGGACAGCCACATCACATTTATAATGAAGCTGTTGAATTACAAAGGCCACAATCCTGGGCAGCAATGGCTTGGGAGAAGCACAAATGCAACATGCTTGAAATGTTTTGAAAGTGTTTCCGCAGTTGTTCACTTGGCTGAACAAGCAACCTAGTTTTAACTCCAAGAGGAGACTGGAAAGTTAAACTGGAGCAGGAGCATGCTAAATTAAATGTGCTCTGCAGCCCTAGCACCCCTGGGTCTGCATGATTTAGGGTTGCCAGCCCCCCCAATGGAGGTGGGGGTCCCTGGCCACCAGGCCCTTCCCCCTGCCACCAATCAGCTGGCTGGAGGACTTCCCAAAAGAAAGAGGAAGGCCCAGTCCATGTTGCTGGTGTCACACAGGAGACACTCTATGCAAGAAGTCTATGCTCAGGTCCATAGCCACAGCAGGGCATTTGGAGGATGAGCCCCACCATGGACGAGCCCTGCCCCACCCAAGGAGGATGCTGGACTCCCCAGACACCCCCTGTGTGCCTTGCCCCCACAGCTACAGGGAGGCTGGAAAAGGGAAGGGAAGCTGCCCTGCCACTTCTGGTTAGTGGCAGGGCGGCTTTCCTTTCCTTTTCAGTCTCCCCATCACTGTGGGTGGGGGGCTGAGGAAGGAAAGAAAGAGAGAGAGAGAGAGAGAGATATTCATTATTTCAACTATTCAACTAATTGGAGATCATGAAACAAGCTTGCAATTTTGAAAACAAAATAAATTCAGGTAACAAATAAATGCATTCCATTTAAATTGTTACCACCATTTCATCAAAATAACTTAAAGACATAAAAGTCCTGCTAAATCAGACCAAGAATCCATCTAGGAGAATATCCTCCTTCTCATAGGGTCTAAAAATGTAACCTCTGGAAGCTAACAAACTTGGTTGGGAGAACACAAACCATCCCAACCTTTCCAGGCAAAAAAGCAAGTGACAGTAGCTTTGAGGGAGGACTTCAAGGCAGAGAAGTGGTTAGAAGAACCTACCACTGCCACCTTGAACAGTGGTGAAGGCAGAAATGTGGGCAGTGAGAGAGTGGGCCTGGCCTGCTTCCATCCCATGTATCAGAATACTCATCTCCTTCTAGTAGGGTTGCCAACCCTATGTTGGGAAATTCCTGGAGATTTGTGGGTGTGGCCTGGGGAAATGGGGTTTGGGTGGGGAGAGACCTCAGCGGGATATGATACCATACGGTCTGCCTTTTAAAGCAGCCATTTGCTTCAGAGGAACTTGTTTCTGTAGAGCATTTGTAATTCTGGGAGATGTCCAGGGCCCCACCTTGAGGCTGGCAACCCTAATCCGTACCCTGCTGGTGGCAACAAAGGAGGAAGTAGGCAATAAGGAAGTATATGCCTTTCTAAAAAGGGGGGGGGGAAATGGAAGGAAAGAAAAAGGTGTTTAAGGAACAACATATGTTGAGGAAAGAAGGAAAATAACAGCGGTGGCTAGAAAGAGGGCAGAAGGAAGCTAGAAAACTGGAATTGGGAAGTGGCGGGAGAAGTGTAATAGAAGGAGGGAAGCACAAGGGAACGCGAGTGTCAACAGTATAGGGGAAAGAGAGAACAGTATAGGGGAAAGAAAAACAGGCACACAAATACGTGAAAACTAAAATAAAACAAAACGAAAATAATAAAAATAAATAAGAGACAAAAACAAAAAACAAACAAATAAGTAAATAAATAATACATAATCAAATAAATAAAAAATTAAAACTTAAAAATATATATATAAAAGATAAAGAGAAAGTAAAGACTGCTGATAAAGGGAGTAGAAAGACTTGAATTAGGGACAAAAAAGAAAAGTTAATATGGCTAGAGATAAATAATCATATAGGTTAAAGAAGACAAATACATAAGTTAATGGCCACAGGATCAAGTGGGAGTAGGAAAATGTCCCTTTCCTCTCCAGGACAAATAGGAGGTACTACACAGCTTAAGTTAGCAAGCATGGCTATCCCACAAGCCACAATGAAGGAGATAAACAAAACTATACAAGAAAGTGTGACCCAAGCAGTGGCGCAAGCTATGAAACAGGCGATGGAAAATACTTTACCCGCATTAATAAAGAAGGAAATTGAACCTATAAGTGCAAAAATGGACGAGCTGACGGCGCAAATTAAGAATGAGACTGAAGAACTTAAAAAACAAATTCTAAATAACAAACAAGAAATCACAAATCTTTCTACTAAACAGGGAAAACTAAAGGAAAAAGTGAGTGACTTAGATTTGGACGCACAAGAGATAAAGAGTAAATGTGAGAGAATGGAGGACACTTTAATAAATCTGGAGATGGAAAAATCATCACTGATTATAAGGTGTCAGAATATATCAGAATCAGTAGACAAAAACCTCAAGGAAGAAATAGCGGCCAGCATAGCGGAACAGTTAAAAATAGCAACTAAAGAAGAGTTAGAGGATGGGATTGAGATGGTGTTCAGAAGAAATTCAGCTTTTGCCAAGAAACTTAGAAAACTGAGAGAGGTGCACATAAAATTCTACAGAAAAGACTTAAAGGAAAAAATTTTGAGAGCAACAAACGAGGCCAAAGTAATTATTCAAGGGGAAGAAGTAGTGTTTTTGAAAGACGTTCCGTGGAGAGTGAGAGAGAGAAGGATGCCATACACTACATTAACAAATTTGTTGAAAGATAATAGAATTATCTTCAGATGGTTAATTCCGGAGGGTGTACTTTTCACTTTCAAAGGCCAAAGGCATAAAATAGACTTGGTCTTTAAGATAGAATATTTTTTGGAAAAGTTCGGTGAAGACCTAGGATTTCAAAAGGAAGAAGCGCAAGAGGATGAGGAGGAAAAGGAAAAGGAAGAGATAGAGGAGGAAATGGAAGAGGAAGAAGAAGATGAAGATGAAGAAGAGATTGTCCGAGGGGAACGGAGCAAAGAAAAAAGAATCACATCAAAAAAGAATAAACCTAAAACTCATAAATCCGCATATCAAATCTTAACTAGATTTAAATACAAAAACAGAGGGAAGAAATATTAGATAATAAAGACGACACGTTTCAAAAACTGTAATATTTTATCTATAAACATAAATGGATTAAATAGTGTGCAAAAAAGAAGAGAGACATTTCACCAACTGAAAAAAATAAAAGCAGAAACAATTTGTTTGCAGGGAACGCATATTAAAAAGGAAGATGTGAAATATTTAGAGTGTAAGAAATTAGGGGAAGCATTTGTATCGTCGGCAGAGGAAAAAAAAAAGAGGGGTTGTGATATATGTAAGCGAGAAACTAAATCCAGAATTGATATTTAGTTCCAAAGATGGAAGGATAGTGGCCATTACAACTGTAAGAAGGGGGGGGGGAATGTCAAAAACAGGGAAAATTCTTTAAAAAGGTACAAGCAGTTCTAAAGTCAGTGGAAGTAGATGACGTGTATTTTGGGGGACTTTAACTTGGTGACAGACCTAGCAATGGATAGGAACAACAACAGAAAAGGGTGTAGATCGGGAGGAGCATTGCCAAGCAGTTTCATACAGATAGTGGAAGAATACAACTTAATGGATGTTTGGAGGGTAAGAAACCTAAATAAAAAAAACTACGTATTACTCGCCACGGCACGGTTCTTGGTCAAGAATTGACATGATACGGATGTCAACAAATATGGTCAGGGAAGTGATGGAAAGTGAGATTATGCCAAACACATTTGCGGACCATAACCCTGTGTTTGTATCGTTAAGGGAAGAACATAAGAAAAATAGAATGTCAATAAATATAGGTTTGCTTAGAGATACAACATTTGTGCAAAAATGTAAAAAAGAAATTATAGAATTTTTCCGGGTAAAAAAATACTGTCGATACATCATTGGAAATAATATGGGATACTTTTAAGGCTTATATGACATTTTATTAGTTACAGTGCATGGAAATCAAAACAGAAAAAAAAGAATTATGACCAATTAGTTAGCCAAATTAAGAAACAAGAAAAGGACGTGAAGACTTTAAGAGATAATAAAAGTGCAAAAGTAAAACTGAACCTTCACCACAAATTAAATATTTTGCTAAATTATGAAATAGGGAAAAAAATTGAATTTACTAAATATTATTTTGAAAATATAAACAAACCAAATAGATGGTTAGCCCATAAGGTAAGAAAGGAAAGGAAAGAGAGAAACATTTAATAATTAAGTTAAGAAATGATAATAACGAGGAAAAGTTCAACCTACAGGATCTTAAGATTATAGTGGAAAATTTTTATAAGGATCTATACCAGCAAGAGGTGCAAGATGGAGATGCAATTACGGAATACTTAAGAGAGAAAGTAGAGAAATTTAATGAACAACAAAAGAAAATCTTAAATGATCCAATAACAATGTGTGACGTAGTAGAAGCAATTAAAAGACAGAAAAGGAAAAAAACACCTGGTCCGGATGGGATTCCGGTAGAATTTTATCAAGTGTTTGAGGAGCAGGTCTGTGTGCCATTTAAAGAAATATGTCAAAGAATAGGTAAATGGGGAAAGATCCCAGAATCATGGAACTATGCGTTAATTACTTTAATTCAGAAGCCAAACTCAGATTTAAGTGATATTAAAAACTATAGGCCCATATCCCTGCAAAATGCTGACTATAAAATCTTTGCATCAATATTGGCAGATAGATATTAAAAAGTCCTAGCATAGACTATCCATCAAGATCAAACAGGCTTTCTGCCCAAGAGACAAATGAAAAACAATTTGAGAATAATTATGGACGCATTAGAATTTTAAGAACACCAAGAGAAAGAGCTAATGTTAATGTTTCTTGATGCAGAAAAAGCGTTTGATAACGTATCATGGAAGTTCCTACTCCAGAAATTGAATACTGCTGACTGTGGGCAATGCTTTTATACTATGACTAGCAGTAAAGCCCGTTGTGAAAGCAATACAACGAGATCTAGAAAGAGGCTCTGGGGCAGTGCTCTGGCTTTGGGCAAACAGTGTCAATTTGCTGTGGTGACCTCAGCAGGGTATAATGACAGAGTCCACTGTTTTCTCCAGAGGAACCTGAAGAGCAGTTGTAATTGTGAGTAATCTGTAGCCCTCACCTGGAGATTGGCAACAATTGTTACCCAGGACAAAATGGCTGGTTTGGAGGGTGGAGTCTATGGCATTCTACCTGTCTGAGGTCCCACCCCTCTGCAAACCCCACCCTCTCCAGGCTCCACCCCTCAAATCCCCAGGAATTTGTCAGCATGTAGTTGGCAACCCCATCTCCTTCCCAGCTAGCCACCAACCTACCATTATCTGCCCCTTTGACTTCAGCTGACTTCTGCCCTCCCTTCTGCAGAGCAGTTGTAATACTGAGTGCTCTCCAGCCCTCACCTGGAGATTGGCAACAATGGTTCCCTATGTGGGACTGACTGGTTTGGAGGGTGGAGTCTATGGCAGTGTACCTGTCTGAGGTCCCACCCCTCCTCAAACCTCACCCTCTTCAGGCTCCATCCCTCAAGTCTCCAGGAATTTCCCATCTGGAGTTGGCAACCCTATCAGGATTGGCCCCAATGTGGTTTCTCCCAAAGGCCAAAGTAGGTGACAGGACCAAGCTTAGTTGCCTACCAACAGGCACTGAGGGGAATGTAGGGTTGCCAGCTCTAAGGAGGGAAATACCTGGAGGTTTGGGGGGTGGATTCTGTAGAGGGCCGGGCGACGGAGGCATCGGCCTTCTGTCGCCCGCCTTGCCCCCCCAATCTCGGCCCGGGCACCCGCGGCTCCCACCAGCGGCCGCCCGACTCCAGACTCCCCCGCGGCCACTCCAGCCAGGCGACGGAGGCATCGGC
>NW_015172010.1:488879-495622 GCF_001447785.1 Gekko japonicus
GTTTGAGGTGTGGAATGGAGTGTAGTCCAATCAGCTTCCATATGCAAATAACCTTGGAACGCTGGGCGGGACTGCACAAAGCAGCCAGTCAACCCAGCCAGTGTCTTCTGAGTGGCAGTTTTTCCGGCCTAACACTAAAGGGGCCAAATTTAGAATGTTGCAAAATAGAACGTTGCTATTCAATTATTATAAGGGAGAGATTAAAACTATATATAAAAGGCAATATGCGAATGTAATAATAAATTGAGATGTGACAAGTGTGATAGAAATTCAGAAAGGCTCTAGGCAAGGATGTCCACTGTCACCTTTACTGTTTGTTTTTGCTATAGAATCATTAAATGAGGACATAAGGAAAAATAAGCTAATAGAAGGCTTAAAGATAAAAAAGGAAGAATTTAAGTTGCAGGCATTTGCAGATGACCTGGTGTTTATAGTGGGAAATCTGGAAACATCATTAGGTGAACTGATGGAGACAATTAAACAATATGGCCAGGTAGCGGGACTTAAGATTAACTATAAAAAATCTAAAATTTTAGTGAAAAAATGCTCCCCTAGGACAATAGAAATAATTCAAGAATTATCTAATATGGAAATGGTTAAAAAGGTAAAATACTTGGGAATTAATATGTCTAATAAATGTAATTCACTAGTAGAGGACAATTATTACAAGTTATTGAAAGAGATTGCACTAGATCTACAGAAATGGAAGAATATTCCGTTATCATTTATGGGTAGAGTAGCATTGATTAAGATGAATGTGTTGCCAAGATTTCTGTTTTTAGCGCAAAGTATACCAGTGCTTAAAAAACAGGCTTTCTTTGAAGAATTGAATAAAATTACTAGGCAATTTATATGGCATTACAAGAGACCCAGAATTAAATGGAAAGTGCTGCAAGATAGAAAGGAAAGAGGAGGAATGAGTGTCCCCAATTGGTATATATATTATCAAGCGGCCGCCCTAGTATGGATAAAAGAATGGATAACTTTAGAAAATACAAGGCTTTTAGCCTTGGAAGGACACGATCTCTATATGGGGTGGCACGCTTATACATGGTACGGGAAAGATAAAATACATTCAAACTTTGGAAGGCATGTACTAAGAGGATCTCTAAATAAAATCTGGTGTAATATAAAATATGTTTTCTACAGGAAAACTCCATGATGGGTCTCCCGTTTAGAAGCCTTTATTAATCCAGCACTAATAACAACAAGTAAGAGAGAAAGCTACCAAATGTTATTAAGCAAAAACAATAAACTAAAAACAGAAGAAAAATTACAACAAGAAAATAACTTATCTTGGTGGGAACAGATAATGCTAAGGGATAGATATAAGAAAGATATGTTAAGTGGTTTTGAAGATCGAAATAATGAACTGGATAAGATCTGGCTGTCCTCAAATGATAAACTAATACAGAAGCTATATAGGTTCCTGTTGGAAGATTATGAGCAAGATGAAATAGTTAAATCCGTGATGATTACTTGGATGAAGAATCTAGGGAAAAGTGTAGAATCTGAGCAATGGGCCAGTATGTGGAAAACTGTCAAATATATGAAAGCGGTGGTGTATAAGGAGAATGTGTATAAAATGTTCCACAGATGGCACTAATCCCCAGATAAATTAGCTAAATGTTATACTGGGTATTCCAATTTATGTTGGAAATGTAAAACGAATTCGGGGACATTTTACCATATGTGGTGGACATGTAGTAATATACAAAGATATTGGAAGATGGTACGGAAGGTAATCCAAGAAATCTTGCAGAAAAATGTAGCCTTAAAACCGTAAATATATTTGTTAAATATGATACCGAAAAATTACAATAAGCAAGAATCATACATACTAGGATATATAATAACAGCTGCTAGACTGTTACTGGCCAGAAATTGGAAATCCGAGAGGGAAGAACTAGTAGTCAAGATACTGGAGTTAGCAAGAATGGATGATTTAGGTTTAATGTTGCAGAATAAGAATGAAAAGGTACATGAAAAGAGATGGGAAATGGTGTATAATTGGATAGGCGAGTTGTCAAGTGACTAAAAATGTATATAAGAACTAAGTGATGAAAGACTCTGATATATATGTAAGATGTATAGATGGAATGTATAAATGTAAAAGTGGAAACAAAATAAAACTTTCTAACAACAAAAAAAGGAAGTATATGCCTTTCATCACTGCTGATGGCTGGGTCCAAGCTGAGCAGAATCCGCACACTGATAGTATTGCTGGAGCTTGGCTTGCTTCTGGCCACCAGGAACCCAACCGTAACTCCCCCCCCCCGGTGATGCTAAAGGGCCAATCCACCCCAGTTTAAGAAGTTCTAGCTCATCATTCCAAATGTATAGAGCTCTTGGGCTGCATCCTGACTTCTTCCCTGACTCTTTTATGGCAGTCTGGGTTTGCAGCTGAAATTCAAAGAGATATAGAGTTTCCGATTTGAAAAATAATGTTCAGCATATTAAACTGTCATCCTTTTTGTCCTACAAAGCAAGAAGAATGTGGGTGACTTGACTGTGGCCTGTCATATAGCACGTGGGCCAGGCATGACAAGATTGTCATGTAGCACGTGGGCCAGGCATGACAAGATTGTGGACTGTGGGGGGGGGAATCCTAAAAGCTGCCCTATAAAAGATAGTTATGTAATAAGTACTTGGGGAAACAAAGACAGATATACATCTGAAAGCTAGTGAGTCATACAGTATGCTAATGCATTCCCTGGACAATATATATCCAGTGATAAGAAAGTGGGCCAAATTCATCAAAAATTGAATGATTTAATCAATTCTCAGTGACAAGGAGATGATGCCTGAACAACAATTGGAGGTGAAAGTAACAAAAAAATAATAATCAAACAATCCCCACCCCAATATATAGGTATTTTGATAGAAACAATAACCACCTAATTTGATGATGTTATATTCATATTTACTGGACTCCACTGGCACAATCAGCATTGTATAAGATGCTGTTTGGTGTTTGCTTTGCTTGTTTTGTTTTGCACTCTCTGTGCCTATGGGATGAAAACTAGGCTACCTCCCATGGATTCATCTTCAACCAACACCAGCCTACTTCAAGTGTTTTTTCACAGCAGGAAAATGGGTTATTAGTATTTATTTGTTGCAAAGAAGAATTTGTTTTTGATGCAGAGTTGACCCAAGAAAAGGCCAAGGCCTAGCTAGCATGTTGAATAGGAGAAGCAAAATTAATTTAGTCCTTCACAGTGCACAAAAGATTCTGTTGTTGGAATGAAGTGTGTGCTAATTATTGCTTTCAGCCAATTGCACAGGTTAAAAAGGCATGTTGTTCTGACAACAGCAGCATTGGACTTCAACAATGTTCACACTGCCCCTTATTACAAACAAAGGCTATTTGGAAAGGTATGGAACGGGAATTTGGTTTTGAGGTGACAGGTCTTTAGTGCTGCAGTGTGCACCAAACTCTAGGCTATATCCTCCTGCCTGAATTACAATTGGTATACAAATACAGGTTTAGGACTCAAAAACTGTAGTTCCTTTCCGCACTTGGATCTCGTCCCTGGTTTTATCAGAGTTCCATTCGTGACACAATACCTTGCATTAATCCCTGGTTATAACAGCATCCGTTTATCCCGGGACAAGTGTGGGGCAAAACTGGGGTGACCTCAATGTAATGTGGAAACAAAAAATACCCCAAGATAATTACAGGGGTGAACTCAAGTGCAGAAAGGACCAAGATGATAAAGGAGTGTGTGGAACCTTTCCTTTTAGAATTTTTATCTCTGTATCTTGGATAATTACTTTAGTATCATTTAATGCTCTGAGGATCTTGTCCCTCATTTCTCTCCTGTTAAATTTTACGTGGACTTCCCGATGGATTTTATTTCTCCTCGCATAGGAGGATTTTTTTTCTATAAATTATGTCTATTTCTCATTCTAATTCTTCATACGTTCCTAGCTTAAGTTGTTCTGTTAGATTCTGAATTAGCTCTTTTAAATTTTTCTCTATGGTTTCAGGTATATTTTGACATCTTATTATCAAAGCAGCTTTGTCCATTTCAAGATAAATCAGAATTTCTTCCATTCTTTCGGATTTTAATTTTAGCTCTTGTACTTCCTGTTCTACCTCTTGGACTTTGGTCTTCCATATTATTGCTGGCTTGTGTGGAACCTTTTTCCAATAGGAAATGCAAGTACCTTCTCAGTCTTGGTTCCTTCACATTACACACTTCAAAACCACAGGATTCCCTCCCTACAGAAGCACACACAGAGACACACAAATTTCTTTGCCCCGAGCTGTATGGCATTTGGATAAAGTTTGTTCTGCTTCATTCAAAGTGTTACATTACAGAAACAGACAATGCACAGTTTTGTATGTTGCTGGTACTGGTTTATGTCCTGGTTCAAAGTGCCTGACTCAGCCTCCAAGGCTATATATTAACTTGGAAACAAACAACTCAAAAAGTGATGATTAGCAAAGAAATAAGAATCTTCTAGGTCAAGAAGCCTGAACAACACTTTTTTAGTAACTATACAGAATATAATTCTTTAAGTAGCTGAACTAAAAATTATGGGAAACAATCCTATTTCATGCTTTCTCTCTCCAAATAAATCTTTGATCGATGCATGACCTAAAGACAGGGTTTTTTTTGGTTTCTCCTCTTGTTTGTCTCCATCTTTCACAAATAGTACCCCTAGTTAAAATACTGTGATTACAGAGACAATCTGATCTGTGTACTTGACAAACTCGTCTTCAGCATCCTATAATCCTTGCTGACAAGCTACACTAGAAGTGTCTGAATTTAGTTTCTGGGCATATTTTAGGCAAGGGAGTCTAAAATGCCTGTTGAAGCCAAAATAGCCTAGCTCCTGGGCTAGCAGATGAGCACAGTACTCTGCTAGGGCAAAGCTTAGGGTGGGGGTGGGAGTTCCCTGGTGAGTGGCAGGGGGGAATGCTGGGACCAGAACAGCATCCCACCATGTCATGACATTTCCAGCTGTGTAACCCGATCTCATCACCCGTAAAGTTTCTGATGAATCCTAGAGCATCTGGAGTCACAGTGACATCACGTCCAATTATGCAGCCAGAAATGAATCATTACATTGTTCTGGTGAGTCCCCACCAACCCAAAGCCTCCCAGGGGTTGCTAGACAAGGCCTTCCTTGATTTGGGTCAGACTGGAACAATCTGTCATGGGCTTGGCACAATCCGGGCGACATAGTGTACTTAAAATATGTGACTATATAGCAAAGTGATATAAACAAAAATCCATACTTCTATAGACTATAGCACTTCAGAATGCAAATTGGGGCTCACATGGCTGATACTTACACATGCATACACTAACCCTCTTAAGCAAAGGCACATCTCAGATCATTTTTCTCCAGTTCAAGAATCACTTTGGTGGCTAAACATGATATTATTTCCCAAAACAGACTGAGGTTGTCTATATTAGTTCATAAAACAACCCACCCTGAAACCAAAAGTCATATCATACCTTTTATTAGAAACAACCACAACACCACAAAATGCTGATCTGGTGCATGACTTTTACTGGAGATTGGGTATTTGCCCTCCAACCTATCTCTCCTATATTATAAAAGGAATTTTGAGTGGCAAGATTCCATTCCCTCCCCCAGCCATTGGCCCGTCAGCCACCATTCAAGACTACTCACGTGCCATTGGCCGGGTGTTGGGTCTGCTCCTCTTCACTGCCCACTCCCACCTCAGCCACCATTCCCTGTCAGAATTACTGGCAAACAGCTGTCTCTCCTGACAGATACACTTCTCCTGCTTGGCTCTTTGTGGGATTTAACTTTTCCCTCATTGGCTGTCGGTAAGTGTAACGAAATGGCAGTTACCTGTGTTTGTAAGATGGCTGCTCAGCTGCTGTCTGTGGTTGTTTGTTTAAAATGTTCCACCATAAGGTTTAATTAGGGTTGCCAAGTCAGAAGCGGCGCTGGAGCGGGGGACTCCAGCGCTGCTTCGGGAGAGAGCACGTGCGTGTGAAGCGCGCGCCGCAACCCTGTCACCCGGAAGTGACGCAACCACGCCGGGCATGCTGGGGGCGGGGCCACGACCATCCGAGGGAAACCATAGAGTTTTCCCTCGGATGACCGTGGCCCCGCCCCCAGCGTGCCCGGCGTGCCCGCGTCACTTCCGGGCGACGTGCACGTCGGGGTGGAGTTCCCCATGGGGCCCGATCCCCTGCCGGGGACTTGGGGGATCCCCCGGGGGGACTTGGCAAGCCTACTGGAGAAAAACTGCTTCCTGACCCCCAAAGTGGCGATCGGCATTTCCCTGGGTGTGTAAGAAAAGGCCACGAGAACTAAACTGTGTCGCAACCCTTCCTGCCCTCCCTTCTCATGCTCTGCCTACGTTCATGGCATCAGCATGGCTGTCAGATGGCCATCTGGCCTCTGTTTGTGAAGTCTCCGCCAGTGCCACCTGTATTCCCAGCTGAACGTATTGTCCAGTGCCACCAGGAGAGGCATACAGGTGGTGCACAGTGATGGCAGTGTTTCTGGAATCCATGGAGGTGGCACTTCAAGTTGCACGCAATGCCCTGAAGTCTCAGGTAAAGGCCTGCCAGCAGTGCTGTTGGCCGTGAGCACGGGTGGTGGGAGGGCTTGCAAGGAGGTGGGAGGCACAGGGTGGGCAGGAAGGGAAGCACAAGCGTCAGGTCTTCTCAAAACTTGCACCTGCGCAAAGAAGCTGCTGATTCAAGCTGATCGGCAGCTGATGGATGAACACTGGGGGGGGGGGGCGG
>NW_015172010.1:496393-518612 GCF_001447785.1 Gekko japonicus
TTGATGATTGGCTGGGAAGGAGATAGGGTTGCCAACTCCAGGTGGGAAATTCCTGGAGATTTGAGGGATGGCACCTGGAGAGGGTAAGGTTTGAGGAGGGGTGGTACCTCAGAAAGGTACAATGCCATAGACTCCACCCTCCCAACCAGCCATTCCCTTCTGGAGAACCACTGTTACCAATCTCAGGAGAGGGGTGGAAATCACTCAGAATTACAACTGATCTCCAGGAGGGAGGGGGAAAAGATGCAAAGCTGAAATCAGAGGGGCAGATAATGGCAGATTGATGCTTGGCTGGGAAGGAGATAGGGTTGCCAACTCCAGGTTGGAAAATTCATGGAGATTTGGGGGGTGGAGCCTGGAGAGGGTGAGGGTTGAGGAGAAGTGGGACCTCAGACAGGTACAATGCCATAGACTCCACCCTCCAAACCAGCCAGTTCCTCCTGAGTAACAATTTTGGCCAATCTCTAGGTGAGGGCTGGAGATCACTGAAAAGTACAACTGCTCTTCAAGTAGCAGAGATCAGTTCCTCTGGAGAAAATGGTGGACTCTGTGTCATTATATCCTGCTGAGGTCACCACAGCACATTGATGCTGAGTGCCTAAGGCCTTGGCACTCTCCCAGAGCTTCTTGTATTTATTACCACAACGGGCCTCATTCCTAGTAGGTCATATTACCCAACATGGTTTCTATTTACTCTGTATCTAGTAGATCATCTGAATTAAGCTCTGGTTTTGTTACTACAAGGACCACCATATTTTATCCTTCTCTTGGCTTTTTAAATGATTTATATCTTCTGCGGGGCTCTGGAGAGAAATTTGATACATTGCTGGCTTTTATATTCTCAAATAGAGACTGCCATTCTTCCTTCTTCCTCGAAGGCTTTGGTATAGCACCATCCAATACAATGTAAACTAATAAGATCTGAAAACAATCTGTGGGGCATGGCAGCTCCCTCCCTTTGTACTGTTTTATGTCATCCATCCTGATGAAGAGTTCTGGAGAACTTGAAAAGTTTAGTACACAGTTTCATGATATTCTTGGTTGCTCTTAATGAAAATTGTTGCGTCACTTTTGGCTTCTGTTTTTCTGTAGACCAATGTGGCTATGTAAAAGCTTTCTATGATAAGAGATGTTTACTGCTTGAGTCTGATCTGTTTTTAATTTTTACATTCTTCGGGCCCTCTAGTTGCATAAGATGCCCAAATTCTTTTTCATTGCACTTTCATATATCATGCTGGAAATGGAAAGCGTGAGGAGAAACCTCAATATTCTTTATTCAGTAAGGCCTCGGGACAATCTTCGGATACTGAATATTGCCCCATAAATCTAAACAGCCCCTGAACAGGGGGGAGGGGGATCCCAAGATAGGGAAGATCATATGGTATAAGAATTTCATCTCATACAAATATTTATTATTAGATTTTATTCTTACTTTTAGGAGTTTTTGCTTCAGCTGGAGTTTCGGAGTGCAGATATATTCCCCATTCTAAGATTTATGGCAGGCTTGAGACCTGCTTAAATAATATTGGTTATCAGTGCCCAAAATTTTACCATTTTCTGTAAAATAAAATTATTTTTAAAAAAAATCTAAAAAAAAATCAGTGCCCTAAAAAAAAAGGAAAATCTTTAATATGGATATTTCCTTATGAATAGAACACGTTTGAAGAGGCACACCTCAGAACTTGGGTCTGAATGATTGGCAGGGCCCTGAGTAGATCAATGGGGAGGGAATCTGAGAATATGCAATGAAAGAGAAGCTGTAAAATAAGAAGAGCCAAAAAGAGCTTTACAGCTTCCAACTCAAACACCCTGTTCTCCAAACAGGGGTAAGTGAAAAGTAAACTAATTCCTCCAGTTCAATAAAAGGCCCTAATATGTATAGAGTTTTAATTTTAAAAAGGAAAGATGCATAGTATGTGCAGTATATATTTAGTATATATAGCAGGGTAAACAAACATTAAACATAATGAATAATGTATCCTTAACTTTCCATCATCAGCCTACTAAATCCAGAAGAAAGAAGACAACGGTGCAGCAGAGATAGTGGCTGCAGCAACAATATCGTGGGTTAGTATTTTTCAAGCCAGTTGATACGAGAAGAGAGCTGTGAGTTGCTATTGCCTCCATTTCCAAGATCAAAAGTTATATATAACTGTGTATACTGGCTCTTTTTAAAATATAGATAATATATTAGGGCTTGTTTCAAGGCCCAGAGGTTCAAAAGACTGCCATATTAGAAACAACCATAACCAGTTTGTGGTTAGGGTTGACAGGCCTCTGTTGCTGGATCCCTCAGTTTTGTGGGCTTCTGTCTGCCACTGGCCAGTTGGCCGGTGGGAGGAAATTGCCCCCCTCCAGAAAAAATGTTTATATACACCTGTTAATACTGCCATACTTCAAACACCTTGCAACAGATACTGATGGTTGGCAACTTGGAGAAGGAATGATTAATGGTAATTAGTTCTGAGTTTCTCAGTCAGAAATACCTGCAGGCAAGTGAAATAATTGGCGCCAATTAACTGCCATGTTGCCTACTAATAATTATTTCTGATTTCTACATCCATGCCACCAGGGCTAACTGAGGTGAAAGGTCCCAGACTCCCAGGCAGAATGAGTCTCTACAATATAAAGGGGACAGGAGCTCTGGGAAATATATGTTGTTTTCCTGTCCTTTTTTTTGCTTTGTGCTATGATGGGGCGATGTTTAGGCACTATACTTCCCAGGTGGATTTGGTCTATTGACCAGCATGTTTTCTTAGATGGGCCCATCAATTGCTCACAGCTGAAATTCATTGTAAGCGCTTTACTGATATTTGCTTTGGAGTCATTCCACATGCATCTAAATAAACAATCCAATTGCAAACATCTGTTGAAACATGTTCATCAGCTTGACAGCAACTGCTCAGTTTCATACATCTGTATAATGCAACAGAGTATTGGATTTTATATTCAAAGGGTGTTATTTATTTACAAATGCAGTATATATTTTGTCTAATTTGTTAAATGATGCAAGTTGTATTGTAGATAGAAGAAAATATTGACATATTTAAGAAAAAATGTGAATCTGATATGTATATGGAAAAATGGATTGTGACAAATGTAATATCACTTTATTTTAGAGATAGTAAAGGACAATAGAAACGATTGGCATAACTGATCACTATCTATTTAAGCAAAACATTCAGCACAGCATTATCTACTTAGAGAAAATAATCTTTGACACAGTTTTGTAAAGTAGGTAAGGAGCTAATCAATGGATAACTAAGAACTGAACCATTGAGCTGCAGAACCATTAGAATTTTTTTGAAAATCAGTTTATGGATTAATTGTGTGTTGCCTTCTTTACTAAGCTATAGTAACTGGAAATTGGAGTATATTGATGGCATTTGTTGATGGAACCAAGCAGAGACATCATTAATAGTGACCATCATTGCACAACCATACCTATATTCAGGGCTCTTTTTGTAGAAAAAGCCCAGCAGGAACTCATTAGCATAATAGGCCACACCCAACAGCAGGAACTCATTAGCATATTGTGCCACACCCCTGACAGCACAGCTCATTACCACATTAGGCCGCACCCCCATGTTACCAGAAGTGTGGTCATCCAGCCACACCCACCTTTTGCTTGTTATTCTGTTTACCTTGTTTGTTGTCAAAACCCAGGGCTTTTTTGTAGCAGGAACTCCTTTGCATGTTAGGCCACACAGCCCTAATGTAGCCAATCCTAATGAGTTTCTGCTGTTGGGTATGGCCTATTATGCTAATGAGTTCCTGCTGGGCGTGGCCAACTTGGGAGCCAGCCGGAACTCCGTTCCTGTGCGTTCCTGCCCCAAAATAGCCCTGCCTATATTATATTCACTATAGGGCCAGGGCCTGGTTTAAATTAATGGCATCATTACTCACACTTAAAAAAAACAGGTTTCCATTTCTCTAATATTCTGTCAGAAGAATCCTGACTAAGCACAAAATAAACTAGTATTATGTTCCTACATGGACACCAAATACAAATAAATCTTACCAATCCACTGAGCAAAGCTGGGTGACATCCTCCACCTTAAGGAGCCTCTTCCAAGTTAAGCGGCTCTTTCTCCAATGTATCACTTAAGCTCAAAAAAGTTTACTTAGGCTGGAGAATTTCATCCAGGATATGTGCCATTAAATGATTGCCAGAATACCACAGTTCACAATATTTGTAAGCCTTGGTTCGGTATGTCTGAAACTTACACTCAAGAACATTTGAGTTCCACCTGCAACTGATGCAGAAGGGACCTACTGATACATTTACAGGAATGGTGTAACATGGATATAAAAAACATCAATAGAAAGTATTAGTTTGAATCCAGTTGAGGATTTCTATGGACAGAAGAGATTTCTGTCCATGCAGCATGACTTTCCTGCCCTCTCTCCATGCAGCTGAAAATGCTCCCTAAATTCAGTTCTGGGGGATAGGGAACTCCAAGGAATAGCATTGGGGGGAGTTAGAGGACTATAGCAGCAGGAGAAAATAAGCAAACAAACACCATCCTGTTCTGTCCTGTAGAAATCTGAATTGGTGCCCTTCCGGATCATAGCTATTTGTTTATACAGTCTTCTGAGGACCTGATCTCTGTGCCCTCACCTTAAGAGGTGAGGTGGGTGGGGAGCAAAGACAGCACTTTTTCAGTGGTGACACTTGGCTTTAGAAACCCCTCCCCTATGAGGCTCACCTAGCACCTATCTTACTTTTCTTTAGGTACCAGGTGAAAATGTTGTTTTTTGTGTAGGCTTTTAACTAAAGGGTTTTGTGGTTTGCTTCTAGACCAAGGGTCATTTTATCTACATCACTTTAGGCTGATCAATGTGTACTTTATGCTATTATTCCCTGGCTTCTTTTAATGCTTTAAGTGACTTATTCTAATTGGCATTGGCTTGTATTTTGTTTTCTTTTTAATGGTTTTGTGTTATTATTTTACTTTAAGCTTCATTGAGCAGGCCTCTGGAGAAGCAGGACTTAATTTTCTAAATAAGTAATATCTGAACTCCAATTTTCAGAGCTCTACCTAGTTCAGTGGCCAAGATATATTGCTATTTACTATAACCTGGTGCTCTATTTGCCTTAGTACTGCTCCTACTCTAACCAATGAGAAAGATTGTACCAAAAGTTCAGAATTATGCAGAACATACTTTGAATCATGCAAGTCAAGTAAGACATGCAGAAGATGACAACTTGTTTTTGCATACATTTAAGACAGAATTTCGGATTTCTGGTTTAGAACTTGCAGGCTGAGTACTGCCAGCACTGCCTTGACAAATGCTGGGAGATTTTGAGAGCAGTACCTGGAGAGGCTGGAGTTGGGGGGAGGATACAACATCACTTCTGTATGATGCTCTAGGAATTTCCCTTGATCTCTGTGGTAAAGACCATAGAGACACAGGGAGATTCCTAGAGCACCACTATAGAGGTCATTTTCTAGCCTTTTCCCCTCCCAGTCCTCAATTTATCAAGGGTAGAGGTTGGGGCTGAAATCGAGGCAGGGGGGTTACCTGCTATGGATGGGGAAATGGCAAGCCTACTGTAGGCAGAATTTTGAACAATACCCCCTGCTTTTGTGACCTTTAAAAATGATAATCAGATCATACTATTAATAATGGTATTGTTTACTGCTTCCTTTTCTTTATCAGATGATGCAAATAAGCCTCAGGACTGGTATCAGAGAAGGTTTAAAGCATTTTGGAATGAGTGTGATTCTTCAGTACAAGAATTGCCCTTTTGGTGTTAATGAGCGAGATACTAAGCAACTGCTAACACACCAAGATGCAGCTGTCTTCCTGCTGCTAGTGCTTTACTTCTTCTCTACTGTCACATTATGTAATGGAGCAGAAATGAGAGTTGAAAATTGCTGGGTATCTGCCTAATGTTCACTTGCAATCCTTTTTAAAGACCTGGTATTTATTCACTGGGGCAAAGCCTCTCCTTCTCAAGTTTGTAGTTCAAATGTTTCTGGTATATTGTTGTTGTTGGTTCCTTCATTTTAAAAAAATTAATATCTGCGGTGTAGCTTTTTTTGGATGGTGGTGTTGAATTATATCAGAAATTTCAATGGAGTTCTATTTGGCTTTATTTTCACACTCAGTTTCTTCCTTCCCAAGAAGATGGATTTAGCAGCTGGCAAATCTGGGAACATGCACATGTCCCTTTGTTTAGGCTTGTTAACAGATGGATGATACTAAAAAAGACAGGCTGTAGTGCTCCTCTTTTCTCCTTTACCATATGCACTACTTGAAGGATGTAAGCCTACTTGAAGGATGTTAAAAAGTACACATTTGTGCATATCAATTAAGCTAAGGCTATGTTTGTATATTAGTCTTCCAGATGGACACAATTTACAGAGAAGGTATTCTACTCAAGCCCCAGTGAGCAACTCCCAAATATATCAATGGGACTTGGGCAGAAATAATACTGATGAATGTCTGTGCCTAAAGATTAAGTGATGTTTAATAAACCATTAATGTAATATTACAAGTGAGGACCTGCAAGAAACTTGCAGAAGCGGCTATCCCATTCTTCCCATCATTGCTTCCTCCTCTCTCCCCCTACTTCTCTCACACTTTCCCCCCCTTTTCTTGCCCTTTCTCTCCTCCATGCCTGTCACTTCCTCTCTGGTTTTGCTCCCCTACTTCCATCACTCTTTCTCCCTCTTTCTGCCCCCACCCCATCACTCTCTCGTTCTGCACTATCACTCTCCCAGTAGCCCATGTGCGTCTCCCCCCCCCCCCCCCCCCAGCAGGGGGGGGGGGCGCTCTCCCGGAAACCACAGCTACAGAGAGCAGTTTCACTTAGTGTTGCCAGGGTTGGGAAATTCCTGGAGACTGAGGGGTGAAGCCTTGGAAGGGTGAAGTTTAGAAAGGGAAGCGACCTCAGCAGGGTATAATATCATAGGTTCAACTCTCCAAAGCAGCCAACGGGAGATCAGTTGTAATTCTCGGTGATCTCCAACCCTTCCCTGGAGGATGGCAACACTAGTTCCCCCTTTCCCCCTGAAGCCTCTACCAAGGGAAACTATGGTCTTTCTCCACAGTGGGGACCAGACTAGCTTACGTTATCGTCTCTTCATTTTTATCTGCACAACAACCCAGTGGGTTAGGTTATTCTGAAACTTTGTGACTGGTTCAAAATCACCCAGTGAGCTTCCACAGCAAGATGGGGATTTAAACCTGGATCTCCCAGACCCTACTCTGAAGCTCTAACTGCTACACCAAACTGGCTTTCATAGGGGGGCTGCTGTTAGGGTTGCCATTCCCCCAGTGGGGCCAGGGGATCCCCTGATTTTAGGGGCCCCAATCCACCATGGCCCAGAATAGGGAAGCCCCAACCCTGAGAAGCCCCTTCTTGGTGTTGCTAGCACCAGCACAATGATGTTACCAGGGAGTGATGTTATTGCATTTTCAATGTTGGGGGGCAGCGCTCTAGGTTTTGTGCAAAACTCTATGGTTTTGAGGCCCAAAAAACCATAGAGTTTTGCCCCAAACCTAGAGCATTGCCCCCAACATCGGAAACTTCTCGGTGATGTCACAGTGGCACATGCACCCAAAGAACACAAGGGATGATTGAGAGTCTCTCCACTAGCAGCCAGGTAGGACCTGGCAACCCTAGCTGCTGTTGAACAGTAGCATACACAAAAGACGAACATGGAAATAAGGAGAAAATCCAAGATATAAAACAATAACAAGCAGCCAGGCCTAGTTGAGTCATGCAAGTCAGGTGGCATCAAATCACCCAGGCCTAGGGTTGCCAGCCTCCATTTGGGACCTAGAGATCTCCCAGAATTACAATTGAATTCCAGATGACAGAGTTCTATCCCCTGGAGAAAACAGTTGGTTTGTAAGGTGGACTTTATGGAATTATATCTGGCTGAGCCCCCCCCCCCCCCAACACTGCCTTCCTCAGACTTCACCACAAACTCTGCAAAAACATCCCAACCTGGAGCTGGCAACTCTAGTTAGGTCTGGCCCTAATGAGCCCTCCCTCAAAGGCCAAAATAGGCCTAGAAAGGGCCCTGTCTCCTCCCCCAGACTTTTAATGACAGAACCCAGCATGGAATACTGTGGTTGCCTAGCAACAGCCAGTGAGGGGATCTGTTACTTAAAGCTATAGGCATTCATTTTATCATTTTTAACACAATGTATTTTTTTAGATTTTGTATTTTTCTGCAAACCTGGGGCCCTTTTCAGGTTTGTAGAAAGACCTGTCTTGCTCAATCACAGCTCCAGTCACCAGATTTAAGTATGCAAAGCCTAGCCGATTTTTCTCTTAGAATGTAAGATGTAAAATATTACCTCTAACCTTGGATGAACCTGGATCTTATACAAGTAAATAGCCACAGAATGTAGTTGCAGATGAAATAATAGGGTTTCAGAACATTAAATCAAAGCAGTCAATTTGAAGTCAATTAAGGAGCTCAGAGAAACTTACATTTAGGTGGTATATCACTTTTCAACACATAAAATATATGGCAAGGTTGTTCATGAGTTGTGTTAGCAAGGCTGCAAGGAATTAGACATGGGAGCCAGGGTGGTATAGTGGTTAAGAGCATTGGACTAGTATCTGGAAGACCCAGGTTTGAATCCCCACTAATGTAATGGAAGCTCACTGAGTGACCTTGGGTCAGTCATACTCTTTCAGCCTACCCTACCTCATAGGATTGTTGTGAGGATAAAATGGAGGAGAGGACAATGATGTAAGCCACTTTGGGTCCCCATTGGAGAGAAAGGTGGAATGCAAATGAATTAAACAAAGTGTATTTATTTATTTATTGTCAGATTTATACCCCGCCCTCCCCGCAAATCAGGCTCAGGGCGGCTTCCAATGACATAAATACATGATAAAAACATACATAATACAAATTAAAACATAACAGTTAAAATTAATATTCATGTCTGGTGGTCAAGTGTGTATGTATAAAAAGGCGTTTCATGAAAATTTGTTTAGCTTATTCAGCTGCATGCTGGCCATTCATTTCCTTAGGACCCTCAGTTTGTTATTGAAAGGAATATCAAAAGAAGGTCAATTTCTGACTCATAAATAATTAATAACACAGAAAAACCTGCAGCAAAAAAGAATTGCATCATAGAATCATAGAATGATAGAGTTGGAAGGGACTTTGCAGGTCATCTAGTCCTCTATGCACTCTGCAGGAGCATAGCCGAAAGATAGCCCTACAACATACCCGAAGGATGGTCATCCAGCCTCTGCTTGAAAATGTCCAGCAAAGGTGCATCCACCACCTCCCAGGAAGTCTGTTCCACTGCTCAACCACTCTTACAGTTAGGAAGTTTCTCCTGATATTTAGCCGGTATCGACTCCCTTGTAAGTTCCACCATTTAGATCTAGTCTTGCAATCCAGAGCAAGAGAGAATAGATCTGCTCCATCTTCTACATGACAGCCCTTCAAATATTTGAAGACTGCAATCATGTCCCCTCTAAGCCTTCTCTTTTCCAGGCTAAACATACCCAACTCTTTCAGCCTTTCCTCATATGACTTGGATTCCAACCCCCTCACCATCCTGGTTGCCCTCTTCTGGACACGCTCATATAACAGTGGAAAGTCCCACTAACTACCTACTGCTCTGAAATGAATTGATTATATGCAAGAAGTGTCACTTTTTGAAATTGTTTAATAAAATTTGTTTTACAAGCAGAGAATGATTTCAAAGATTTCGAAGCATCTGTACTTCCATTGGCTGCTGTGGTGGTCAATAGGGATGGGCATGAATCACAGAAATGGAGTTCAGTTTGGTTCGAGGGTGAACCACAAACCATGAACCCCACAAATCCATTTGGCTTGCATACAAATTGAACCAGTTTCATAAGGTTCATGCCCAAAACAGCTGAACCACAGGGGCAGCCTACTCCCATAACTCAGTTGTTTTGGGCTCTAAACAGATGAGCTGTGGGAGTGGGTTGCCCCTGTGGCTCAGCTGTTTTTGATCGAAATAACGACCACAGGAGCAGGCAGCTCCCTCTGCTCAGCTGTTTAGACTGGAAACAGCTGAGTTGTGGGGGCAGCTTGCTCCCGGGGTTCAGCTGTTTAAAGGGGCTTTCTTGGGCAGTCAGCCCTGGGCAGTCAGCTTTTTGCAGGGAGCAGAAAGCAGTGGTTTAAATGGCTCCCAGCCATTTAAACCAAACCGCCGAGTGGCAAGGAGCTCTCCACCACTCAGCTGTTTTTCATGAAGAGCAGAAGCAGGGGGTTAAACTCCTGCTTTCTGCTCTTCACGGACCACAATGAACTGCATCAGAATTCATGAAAGTTCGTGGCTGTTCTTCAGTTCATGAACATTGCTTCATGAACCAGCCAAAATTCGTGATGAACTTTACTGTGTCAGCTGGTTTGTGCCCATCCCTAGAGGTCAACCCCTTAGAAGATGATGCAGGCTTAGAAGAACACACACAGGATTCAGAACATGAATAATTCAGAGACTGTCTTGTTTGCTTTCTAGCTTCTCAGCATCTTTGACTCAGCAACTGTGAGGTCAAGAGAGGATACAGAACACATCAGTTAAACCCAGTTGGACTTCTGGACTTTGCACATAGGGATGTTGATTACAGCTTTATTTTTAAAAGAAAAAAATATATAGAACGAGATGCTCAGGAATCTAATAAAAATTCATTGGTCACACAAATACCTTAGCAGCTACCTTCCTTTCAAAGACCTACATGTTGCCGACACCTGGTTTTTTATTTATTTGAAACAAAATATAGATAAGCAAACATTTTATTTATGCAAAAAAGGAGAGTAGCCTGATGCTGGGTGACAGGAGGCTAAGATCTTCCCCTCCTGCCCCCCTCCAGCTATTTATTGCAGCTGCTTTACATGGCCATGCTGTCAGGGAGGGGGAGAAACTGCTTTATTGCTCAAGGAGGGGGGAGCCTTGGCTTCTCCCCTGCCTGCATGGGGAGCTATGGAAGTGCCAGTGCCCGGACACTGGGCTGGGATGAGCTAGTGCAGGGCTCCCCAGTATGCCACCCCAGCTGTAGCTTGCTTTCCCCTGGTTCCCCCCCCCATCCAAGCCCCGGGGCTTAATTTTCCTCCTCTCCTTTCTTTTTCTCTATCATTTTCTATTTTAAGTTAAAATAATGGCAAACAATGGCAGCCCCGCAAGAAAAAGATTTGCCCCACAAGCCACAAAATCCTGGCTATGGGCCTGGATTTACATATTATAAGCCAGGAATCTCCAAGAAGTTACTTGTGTATTTATTTATTTAATTAATTTCTACCCTGCCCTCTCCACCGTAGCAGGCTCTGGGCAGCTTACATAGGAAATTAAACAGCTAAAACAGATTTAGATAAAATCATAACAATATAAGTATAAAACATTACAAAGTGCTAGTGCTAAAATTAATCGTATGCATTGCGGGCATGAACAACATCCAACAAATAGGCAGTCATCTCCCATCATAGTCATTAATACCGTCTGTTAATAATAATGTTGATATCGATGTTAATATTGATGTTCATATTGGGGCCAGGGCCTCAGTTGTATTGTGAGGCTCCCTAGTCAAAGGCCTGGTGGAAGAGCTCTGTCTTGCAGGGCCTGCAGAACTGCAGAACTGTAAAAGGTTCCCCGCAGGGCCCGGATGAGCTCATTCCACTAGCACAGAGCCACCACTGAGAAGGCCCTGGCCCTCATCATAGCAAGCCTGGCTTCTCTTGGGCCTTGCACGGCCAGACGGTTTTGGGAACCTGATCGTAGTGCTCTCTGGGAAACATGTGGGGAAAGGCGGTCCCTTAGGTATGCAGGTCCCTGGCCATATAGGGCTTTAAAGGTAAGAACCAGCACCTTGAACCAAATTTGGCATGCTATAGGCAGCCAGTGCAGTACTTTTAGTGCAGGCTGGATGTGCTCCCACATAGGGAGATCCAACAACAGCCTAGCCCCTGCATTCTGCACCAGCTGCAGCTTTCAGATTTGGGACAAGGGCAGCCCCATATAGAGAGCATTACAGTAATCCAATCTCGAGATGACCATTGCATGGATCAGGATCACTGTTGCCAGGTCATTGCATTCGAGGAAGGGAACCAACTGCCTAATCAGCCAAACATGATAAAAGGCTGACTTCGCAGTGGCTGCTATCATTAAGGAGACATCCAGAAGCACTCCCAAGCTCCTAACCTCCATCGCTGGCACCAACGGTGCCCCATCAAAGGTTGGGAGTGGGATCCCTTCCCTCGGGCCACTCTGACTCAGGCACAGAACCTCCATCTTCATCGGATTCAATTTCAGTTGACTCAGTCTAAGCCAACCAGCCACAGCTTTCAACATCAAGTCCAGATCTTCCAGACTAGAGTCAGACTGGCCACCCAACAGCAGATAGAGCTGGGTGTTGTCTGCATATTGGTGATAACCCAGCCCATGACTCCGGGCAATCTGGGCAAGGGGGTGCATGTAGATGTTAAATAACATTGGGGAAAGCACCACACCTTGGGGCACTCCGCAAACTAGCAGGTGCTTTCAGGACAGCTGCTCCCCAATGGCCACCCTTTGTCCCCGACTCCGAAGGAACAAGGAGAGCCACTGTAAAGCAGACCCCTGAATCCCAATGTTGTCAAGGCAGCAGGTCAGTAGTTGGTGGTTGACCATGTCGAACACCACCAACAGGTCTAACAAGAGCAACACAGCAGAACTGCCCTGATCCAGATGCCTCCGAAGATCATCCGCGAGGGTGACCAGTGTCATCTCCATCCCACAGCCTGGTCGGAAGCCAGACTGGAGGGGGTCTAATGCATAGGTATCATCCAAAAAAACCCTGCAACTGAATTGCCACTGCCCTCTCAAATAATTTTCCCAAATAGGGTAAGTTGGAAACCGGCCGGTAGTTAGCCAATTCGGCTGGATCCAAGGATGGTTTTTTCAAGAGAGGGCATACCACAGCCTCCTTGAGTGCCCCGGGGAACAGCCCCTCAGACAGGGACATTGATAATTTCCCTTAGGGTACTGCGTAGCCTGTCGCGGCCAGCTTTAATTAGCCACAACGGGCACGGATCAAGGCTGCAAATGGTGGGGCAAACAGTTGAGAGTAGTTTGTCAACCTCGTCTCGGCTGCGTGGACTGAAACAATCCAAAACTTGACAAGAAGACGTGCATGGGGCCTCGAGTTCCCTTACTGCCTCAACTGTGGTGGGAAAGTTGTGGCAGAGTGACAAGAATTTATCTGTGAAATAGCTTGCAAAAGCCTCACAGCCAATCTCCAATTGGTCTGCCCTGTGGCAGAGTAGTAATAGACCAAATCATTCTAAATAATTGGGCTGGGCGGGAGCTTACAGACTCAATCAATATTCTCTTTTTGCCACTTTGACTGCCATCTCATAGGATCTCATAAACATCTTATAGGATGCTCTTGTAGCTTCCTCATGAACACGCCACCACTGTCTCTCTAGCTGTCTGAGCCCTCACTTCATCAGCCGCAGCTCCTCTGTATGGAGTAAGCCTAGAGTGAGGGCGCAGATGACATCAGGGAGCAATTTTGTCAATGTCTGCTGAACGTCAGCTGTGCCAATCCTCCACAAGCTCATCTGATGAGCTGCCAGGGGGCATTGGGTCTCGCAGGGCCATTTGAAACTGTATCGGGTCCATTTGGCTCTGCGGGCGAGCTAAAATCTTTGGTTGGGGTGAAACATTCAGACTGGCCTTCAGGGCATGGTGGTCCTATCATGGCACTGCCAAGGCAGTGATCCAGTCCACTGTGACCCGTGCCACAAAGATCAGATCAAGCATGTGTCCGGCCCGGTGAGTGGGAGTCATTACATATTGGGAGAGTACCAGTGTTGCCATGGACAACACTAGGTCCATCGCCTGACGAGGCTGCATCATCGGCGTGGACATTGAAATCACCCAGGACAATCAGACTAGGGTGTTCCAATGCCCATCCCAACACAGCCTTCACCAGGGATGGCAGGCTATTGGCCGGTGCATTGGGCGGCCGGTACTCCAGCCAAATAGCCAAACTCTCCCCAGCTTCCCACATTGGGCCAGCACACTCAATGCCCATGAACTTCGGGGGTGGGAGCACTCTGAAGGAGTAAGCCTCCTGAATGAACAGAGCCACTCCTCCTCCCGCCCCCTAGTTTGTGATTGGTGAAGGACCGAGAACCCAGGAGAAGCCAGCTGGGAGAGAACTACTGTCTCCCCATCTCGCACCCAGGTCTCAGTCATGCACACCAGGTATACATTCTGCTCAAGCAGAAAGTCCCGAAGGCCCATGGTCTTCTTGTTAATGGACCTGGCGTTGAACAACACCAATGTCGGAGGGGGGTTTATTCGACCTAGCCCCACGACCTGCAGCCTTCAGGATGGGACGCAGGCTGGAAGGGGACTGAGCTACTCTACTTCTCTGCCTCCTTCCCTTGCATTTATGCCTGGTCCCACCACTATACTTTCCCCTCCCCAGGAGCACTGGGATCCCAAGTCCAGTCATCATGATGTAGGTTTGCCAGGTCCCCTTGTCGCACCAGCAGGGGGATTTGGGGGACATTCCAGGAATGGGTGGGATGTCCCCAATGTGATGACATTACCCAGAAGTGATGTCATCACATCAGTGACACCACCTTTTCCCTGATTCTTCAAAATTTGCAAGTTGGCTTCCTCTCTTTCTCTGTCGAGGGTTTTTTCCCCCCTCCATTCCTGGCACTTTTTTTTTTGCTTTTGGCTCCTGCTCCGCAGCGGCTTGCCAAACCTGACAGTAGCAGTTCCCTGTCATTACATCACCTGCTGCTCATGGCTGGCTGCTGGGCTTCCTGCAGCTGCCCCTGTTCTCTCAGCTTCTGTGCAAATCAGGGAAGCGCTGAGCTAGGCTGGTGTGTGGGGGAGAGGCAAAGGCCAGCAAAGGAACCAGAGCAGGGAAGCACAAAGCAATGGGCCAGGGGTGACAACAGTAGCAGGCAGTTCGCCACCCCACACCTGACGCTCAGGGCATGTACCTACCTGGCCAGTGAGACTTGCAACCACCCACTACCTTGGGCAACCTGCTGCTTCGCCAGGCAGCCCCACATGCTGCGTATCCCCTGGCTGGGCAAGAGCGTGGGGCAGCCCTTGTCAGGCTGAGGAGCTTTTGAGCACTACCACTTTTCCTCTCAGCCAAGCGAGCCAGTGCGGAAAGCCTCATCCTAGGCCGCAGAGCAAGCTAGCCGGCTACTGGTGCTGCCACAGGCATCAAAGGTGCTGGCAGAGGGAGGAGGGGCTGAGCCCATGGGAAGGTGGGGCAGGGGTGTGGGCTGAGCATGCAGGCAAAAGCAGGACTGATCATAACTGAGTCTGGCTTCCCAAGTTCACAGAGTCTTGGAACCCAAGGCTGTGACACAGCTCATCTTCATCTTACACCAGCAAGCCACAAAAAGTGGGGGGGGGGGACACACACATCCAGAGCAAGATCAAGGGCGAGGATCCTTCTCTCCCTCCAGTCAGCCAGCAGCTCACAATGGTGGGCTGAGGGTATAAGGGGGGGCAGTGACAAGAGCGAGGTAGAAGCCCCAAAAACTGGGGGAACCCCCACCCAGACCTGGGGAATGGCAACCCTAGTTACTTGCGAGCTACTCATACCTCACTGCCTGCTGCAGAACAGCTCATGCAGCTCCTAGAAGACCCAGGAAAAATGGCTAAAAGGTCTGCTCTAGGCTTTTTTTAAATTTAAAAAACCTTTTATTTCATAGGATTTTTATCTGTGTTGCGTAGCTGGCAGCTTACGTTCTGGTGCTCTTCCTAGTCCATGATCTGTTTCTAGGACAAGACAAAACAACATTTGGAACACAGTGGGGGTAGGGGAATACCTCGGGATATTTTTCATTATTCAAACATAGTCTCTTTAAGGGGGGGGGTTGGCAACCCTTCTATAGGCCAATTTCCTGCAAATGTTGGTCTTACTGGCAGGAATTGAACTAGATGGTAATTGGATCTATTACAGCTCCACATTTCCATGTCCCTGACCCAGAGCTCCATGTGTTCGTCATTTACAGGAAAAAGAGATAATAGATAAGAAAACACCATATCAAGTCTTCTAGTTGTTATCTTTTAGGGCACTTTCAAATTTAGTCTCTAAAATTACCAAGATAAATGTTTTGTTTTGTTTTTTGCTCTGTGCATCCAAGCTTGAGAAGGGTTTTATATGAGTTAAACATTTGTTTCTAGCATTTTAACTGTTAATTACATCTCAGGAGAATGTGTATGTGTGTTTACACTATTATTTCTTTTAGAGGGGAAATCACAACATGATTTATTTAGGAAATTTCTTAAATGATGTATTGCTGCACAACTTTTTGTGTCATAATTATACTATCTGAATATGATCATTTCCGACTGACAGACAAAGAAAAATATTCTGAATCCAACAAGAGTGTATTTACAGTTTAGGTAAACATCAAGGACTCATGTGATGAAGATATGTCGGCAGGCTATTTAGATGTTTAGCATGTATTTTTACACTATCCCTCAGAAATTTAATACAGTAGATCTTCCACCATTTATGGATTCACGGTTTATGATTTTAGTTGTTCACTGTCTACAGGCCAATCATGTGATCTAGTCTCCAGCCTGTTTTTTGCTGCATTATTGTAATGGTTGCACCACTATTTTTTTGGGGAAATGTGGTTGTTTGGCTACTGAGAAGCAGCTGAACCTGCCTCCCAGTATTCACAGATTTCGCCATTTATGGTATTTTGGGAACAGATCACCTGAATGACAAAAGGATATATTGTATAGCTTTCAGATGGCAGTTTTTACTTAGGTGATTTAGTGATACTACAGAGTAGCGTCATAGAGAATTTTGGGGAAAGGAAAAATTCTTATTAAGCAATCTCTACCTTGGGAAACTGGAAACAAAGGAAATTTCCAGTTCTACAGTTCTTTTCAGAAAGAGCTAGGTTGGGACTAGATATTATGCTCTATATAAGCCTACTGCCTAAAATGATTCTCTACACCCATATTGGCCCCCCTCCATTATTTTAACACTTTGGTCACTGGAGTGTGAGCAGAGAAAAACAGGTAAATATAAGTAAAGCATAAGAAGAGCCCTGGTGGATCATACCAATAATCCATCTCGTCCAGCACTCTGTCTCACAGAGTGGCCAATCAGTTCCTCTGGAGGCCAAAAACAGGGCATAGAGGCCAAGGCCTTCCCTTAATGTTGACTCCTGGCACTGGTATTCAGAGGTTTACTGCTTCTGGTATGGAGGTTCCCTTTAGTCACCATTTATTTATTTTTTATTGCACTTCTACCCCACCCTCCCTGCAAGCGGGCTCAGGGCAGCTCACAACAGGGCACCATGTGTCGACACATAAAAACAGGATAAAACAATCACATATCAACCAATAAAATGCTCAGTAATTTCAATCTATCAGTTAAGCAAGATGGTATCCCCAGAATGTTCCATAACGATGTCAGCCCTTCACTAGATGAGGATAATATCCCATAGACGTTACTCGTCCCCATGCAGCGGAACCGATCCACAGCAATGCCATGATTTAACCTTCATAGGGCTGTCCCCTTATCCCGTTGTTACCAGTACAATTGGTGGTGGTGATAGTGGTAGTGGTGGCTCCTAATCAAAGGCCTGGCAGAAGAGCTCCGTCTTGCAGGACTGGCGCAACTGTGAGAGGTCCCGCAGGGCCCTGATTTCCTCCAGGAGCTCGTTTCACCAGGTAGGAGCCACCACTGAAAAGGACCTGACCCTAGTTGCAGCAAGCCTGGCCTCCCTAGGGCCTGAGATCACAAGACGATGTTGAGTCCCAGACTGAAGTGCACTTTGGGGTAGATGTGGGGAAAGGCGGTCCCTCAGGTATGTTGGACCCTGACCTTATAGGGCTTTAAAGGTAAGTACCACCACTTTGAAGCGAATCCGGTATGCTATTGGCAGCCAGTGCAGTGCTTTTAGCACAGGCTAGATATGCTGCCATCTAGGGAGGCCCATCAACAGCCTGGCCGCAGCATTCTGCACTAGCTGCAGCTTCCGGATTTGCAACAAAGGCAGCCCCATGTAGAGAGCGTTATAGTAGTCTAACCTCGAGGTGACCATCACATGGATCACTGTAGTCAGGTCATCACGGTCGAGGAAAGGAACCAACTGCCGAATCAGCTGTGGCTAGTAACCACTTATAGGCCTATTCTCATGAATCCATCTAATTCACTTTTAGAGCTGTCTATTGTGTGTGGCCATCACTACATCCTCTGGCAGTGAATTCTACATTTTAATCACTTGCTGTGTAAAAAAGAATTTCCTTTTCTGAATCTACTGTCTATCAGCTTCATTGGATGCCCTCAACTTCTAATATTTTGGGAGACTCCTAGTCAGACCTGAGAAGACAACCACATACGATTTCATTTCACCTGCAGTAACTTTCCTACAGTAATGAGAATTACACTAACCTCACAGCAAAGATCTATCTAAAGAGCATGTTATCAGCTGTGTGCTGGTAAGAGACATTTTAATCATGGAATATCTGACACACCAAGTGAAGATGACAAACAGGAAAAGCAAATCAGATAAATTAATGGTATGTTTTCCTTTGTGATTTATGTGGGGAGAAATGAGATACAGATAACTAAATTTCTTAATACACATCATTTAGAGTTGCCGGGTCTCCCTTGGCCACTGACAGGGGATGGGGAGTTAGTGTGGCCAGATGCAGGCTGGGAAATGCCAGGAGATTTGGGGATGGAGCCTGGGGAGGACAGGGACCTCATTGGGTACATTGCCATAGAATCCAACCCCAAAACATCAATTTTCTCCAGGGCAACTGATTTCTGTAGCCTGGAGATGAGCTGTAATTCCAGGGCATCCCCAACATTATTCTCTGAAAGGTCCCCCCCCCCAGTAATTGTTAAAGTTTTTGCTGTGCCTTGTGTAAATTTTCTGAGCTCTCCACCACTCAGCTGTTTTTCTCGCTTTTTTGTGCAGACCCTTTAAAGTTTAAAGGGACTGCACAAGAAAGCCCAAAACAGCTGAGTGATGGGAAACAGGGTGCTCCCTGCCGCTCAGCTGTTTTTATGACTTTCGCGGTGAACAGAAAGCAGGGACTTAAAGTCCCTTTAAACCCCTGCTTTCTGTTCTATCCACAAACCACCATGAACTGTCTTAAAAGTTCATGGAAGTTTGTGATGGTAGACTGTCACAAACTTCGGTTCATGAACCACAAAAAGGGCAACATTTGTGATGAATTTTGCTTCATGCTTCAGTTTGTGCCCATTCCTAGTAACCTTTGCCTGGCCCTTCTGCCATTGCCATTTCTACAGAATAAGAGAGTCCCCTGTTTGGCTATGGTCCTGGGTTTGCATCCTGCTGATGACTCTTTCAGGGGCTGGTGGTGAGGCCTCCATTGCAGACTCAGGCAGGATAGCCTCTGTTGCTGCTGGACCATTGTCAGCAGGTGTCTCAGTGATGCCAACCCCTCCCCGATCCCCCTGATCCTTTTCAGCCACTGGCCTTGACTCCTTGGGCTCCTCCCCTGAAGTCTCTGAGTCGGAAGGGATTGTGACAAATACCTAATCATAGAAAATATCTGTTGCAGTTGTGCATCATTTCCTTTTGTTAATGACTGTCATCATTTTTGCATTTCTTCATAAGGATCCTTTCAATACACATAGAAGTGACGTTACATTACTACTGTGCCATGTGGACCACTGTATGGCATCCAGCAGCAGGAGGGACTCTAGGCAAATCAGCTACTCCTATCTGGGGTATTGCTGTTGTTCTAGGAGATCTTTCAAACTTCTTGACAGACAGTAATAGTATGTAATAAACCATTCATAAATAGTAATAAACGATTCAACATCACAGTAACCCAAGTCTATGCCCCAACCACTGATGCAGAAGAGGCTGAAGTGGACTGGTTCTATGAAGACCTACAACACCTCATAGAACTAACACCAAAAAATGATGTCCTCATCATCATAGGGGACTGGAATGCTAAAGTAGGAAGTCAAAAGGTAACTGGAATAACAGACAAGTTTGGCCTTGGAAAGCAAAATGAAGCAGGGCAAAGGTTAACAGAGTTTTGTCAAGAGAACACACTGGTCATAGCGAACACCCTTTTCCAACAACCTAAGAGGCGACTCTACACATGGACATCACCAGATGGGCAACACCAAAATCAGATTGACTATATAATTTGCAGTCAAAGATGGAGAAGCTCTATCCAGTCAGTAAAAACAAGACCTGAAGCTGACTGTGGCTCAGATCATGAGCTACTCATTGCAAAATTTGACTTAAACTGAAGAAAATTGGGAAAACCACTAGGCCATTTAGGTTTGACCTAGATCGCATCCCTGATGAATATACAGTAGAGGTGAAGAATAGATTCAAGGGTCTAGATTTGATAGATAGAGCGCCTGAAGAACTATGGATGGAGGATTGTGACATTGTACAGGAGGCAGCAATCACCACCATCCCAAAGAAAAAGAAATGCAAGAAAGCAAAGTGGCTGTCTGATGAGGCTTTACAAATAGCAGAGGAAAGAAGGAAAGCAAAAGGCAAAGGCGAAAAGGAAAGATTTACCCAACTGAATGCAGATTTCCAGAGAACAGCAAGGAGAGATAAGGAGGCCTTCCTGAATGAACAGTGCAAAGTAATAGAAGAAAACAATAGAATGGGAAGGACTAGAGATCTCTTCAAGAAAATTGGAGAAATCAAGGGAGCGTTCCATGCAAAGCTGGCCATGATAAAGGACAAAAACAGTAGGGACCTAACAGAAGCAGAAGAGATTAGGAAAAGATGGCAAGAATACACAGAAGAACTATACAAGAAAGACCTCAATGTCCTTGACAAACACGACGGTATAATCACTGACCTTGAGCCAGACATCCTGGAATGTGAAGTGAAATGGGCCTTAGAAAGCATTACTAACAACAAAGCTAGTGGAGGTGATGGTATTCCAGCTGAGCTATTCAAAGTCTTAGAAGAGGATGCTGTTAAAGTTCTGCACTCCATTTGCCAGCAAATTTGGAAAACGCAACAGTGGCCACAGGATTGGAAAAGATCAGTATACATTCCAATCCCAAAGAAGGGCAATGCCAAGGAATGTTCAAACTATCGCACAATTGCACTCATATCACACGCTAGCAAGGTCATGCTCAAGATCCTACAAGCTAGGCTTCAACAGTACGTGGATAGAGAACTACCAGAAGTACAAGCTGGGTTTCGAAGAGGTAGAGGAACTAGAGATCAAATTGCCAACATTCGCTGGATTATGGAGAAAGCAAGAGAGTACCAGAAAAATATCTACTTCTGCTTCATTGACTATGCTAAAGCCTTTGACTGTGTGGATCACAACAAACTATGGCAGGTCCTTAAAGAGATGGGAGTACCAGACCACCTCACATGTCTCTTGAGAAACCTGTATAAGGGCCAAGAAGCGACAGTTAGAACCGGATACGGAACAACTGATTGGTTCAGCATAGGAAAAGGAGTACGACAAGGATGTATACTGTCACCTTGCTTATTTAATATATATGCAGAGTACATCATGCGAAATGCTGGCCTGGATGAATCACAAGCGGGAATTAAGATTGCTGGGGAAAAGATCAACAACCTCAGATATGCAGATGATACCACTCTAATGGCTGAAAGTGAAAAGGATCTAAAGAGCCTCTTGCTCAGAGTAAAAGAGGAGAGCGCAAAAGTGGGCTTGAAGCTCAACATCAAAAAAACTAAGATCATGGCATCCGGCCCCATCACTCCTTGGCAAATAGAAGGGGAAGTCGTGGAAGTAGTGACAGACTTCACGTTCCTGGGATCCCAGATCACCGCAGACTGTGACTGCAGCCATGAAATTAAAAGACGCCTGCTCCTTGGGAGGAAAGCGATGGCGAACCTAAACAGCATGATAAAAAGTAGAGACATCACCCTGCCAACAAAAGTCCGCATGGTCAAAGCAATGGTATTCCCAGTAGTCATGTATGGCTGCGAGAGTTGGACTATAAGGAAGGCCGAGCGCCGAAGAATAGATTCTTTTGAACTATGGTGCTGGAGAAGACTCTTGAGAGTCCCTTGGACTGCAAGAAGAACAAATCAGTCAATCCTCAAAGAAATCAACCCTGACTGTTCCCTGGAAGGCCAGATAATGAAACTGAAGCTCAAATACTTTGGCCACCAAATGAGAAGGGAGCACTCACTGGAGAAGACCCTGATGCTGGGAAAGATTGAAGGTCAAAGAAGACGGGGACGGCAAAGGATGAGATGGTTAGACAGTGTCA
>NW_015172010.1:519737-541850 GCF_001447785.1 Gekko japonicus
GCAGCACAGCGCCGTTTGCCCCAACACAAACATGTCAATTTCACACCCGAAGCTCCGGGGCTGCATTTTTACTCGGGGCTTCGCCCGATTTCCTTCACAGTTTCGTGATCCTGGTTTTTTAGGATCATGAAACTGCGTAGGAAATCGGGCGAAGCCCCGAGTCAAATGCAGCCCCGCAGCCTCGGGTGTGAAATTGACATGTTTGTGTTGGGGCAAAAGGTGCTGTGCTGCGAGGCAGCTCTAGTGAGAAATCGCCCTCGAACTCAGTTGTGCAACTGAACAACAGCAAAAAATAGTATGTGAGACTTAGATCCAGTTCAGGAAGACAGCTACCTAAATGGGATGGATCACATTGAGGACCTACATCAGTACTCTATTTCAAATGTGTGTATTTTAGACCTTTCTCTTAGGGTCCATGGCCAGAATGATCTCTTGTCTGCCAAGCCTGTTCCATTCTATTGGTGCAGAGCTCTACATATGACCCTTTTAGTACAGGCCTATATGGTTGGGATCATCTCATGCATGGGGTTGCAGGAACATTTTATGAGTTATGTCCCAGGAGGTCTACAAATGCCCACAACATGAGGTCTTCTTAGGTCTGATCCATAGTTTGTGGCATTAGGGTGTGGCTGCTGGCATTAGGTTCTTCCTAACTACTGGTCTATACAGTATTTCCTGTGCTGGAAATGGGTTTCTGGTTCTGGAGACCCCACATATGGACTATGTATTGGAGGGTATGGAATGTGTTATATGGCATTATCATGCTGCTAACTTTTGCTGCATGTTGATTGCTACCTTCCATTCATAGCTAATATGTCAGTGTGGTCAGGAGTGACAATATAATAGGTATGTGGCATGCAATTTTTTGGAATGCTATTGAAAGTATTGTCATTGTTGCCATGTTACATCCTTTTTCTACTGCTCTGATTATGGTTTTAATGTTGCTGCTGGAGCAACATATTATAACTGTCAGCTCTTTCACTGGTCCATGGGGTTTTCCTGTTTATGATATAAACGGACATAAGATCAGCATCAGAAGAAACGAAATATGTCTACTCTCTAAGCTAATCTTCAGCTGAACAAACAGGTACTGCATTGGGATTTGCCAGCTTTGATAATAGTATCTGTTATGAGTGTGTGGGGAGCATCCTAAGTGAAATTTTAAAAAGATAGTCTAACAGGAATAATAAAATGCAGTAGCAAGTGGCTGATAGAGTTGAGGTAGGATGCTAAGGTAGTTGAATGATGTTTCTGATAAAGTTAACCATAAAAATACTGGACTATGATTGTGGCAGATATCAATTATAATGCTATTTGTTTGTGAGAACAAATGGGGAAAGGAGGCATGATGGTAATGCGAACGTGTGACTGAACTGGCAACCCAAGAACAGTTCGTTAACAGATTTTTACTATGTGCAGTTTGAGGAAAATGGTAGAAAGGGACAGATTTTCATGAGTTTGTTTCCCATCTGCTACAGAATGTCTTTTAGACTTGCTAGTACGATGCAGCAGGTTGGAAAATGATGAAACTTGGATGATAAATGGTTTGAACTTTTCTTCTGGACTGTCTCAGTCCTGCCCACACCAGTTGAGTCAGAAATCTCTCAAAACCTGTTGCTTTGACTCTTGTAAGAGCTCAGAATCACACAGATTTATGTACAGTGTCTCTACTGTCAGTCTAGAGAGACAAAACTGTTTAGCACAACTGACAGTTCTGAGTAATGCAACTTTTTCTGTGGCCTGCCGTTGCCCGCTGTCCTTCATGAAATATGAAGCCCCTCCATTCAAAAGCTGAGGTGATGAGATATAACACATTTTAGCAAACGGCAGATGTCTTTCCTCAAAGCATTTCTCTGTAGAGCTATTTTTGATCCTGCCGGCAGAAAACCATAAAGAATTGAAACAAGAAGGGGCTCAATGAAAGAAAGTCTCAGGAAATGGGGTGCCATGGCTGTGATCCCGAGACTGCAGTTTCTAAGCATTGCTTAGAATCCCCATTAGAATCAATGGGGCTGAGCAAAGAGGTTTAAGATTGCAGTGAAAATTGGGAATGCATTTAAATGAAATGAAATGAAGATCTGGTGGCTGTCCTATTAACTAGAAAGTCCTCTGACCAAATCCAAAAACACTGATCCCCCCCCCTCCCGGCCGCATTCATCTCCCTGCTACAGTCTCATCCAAGCCTGCCAAAACTGACCACCAGCTTTGCAGCAGAATATGAACTGATAGCCGTGTAGATTGGCAGGGCTGCAGTGAGGAGATGGAAGGGGACGAAATGGTCTTTCCTGGTGGAGCGGCACTGAAAGAAAAAGGAGGAAAGGACAATTTCATCCCCTTCTCCCTTCTCAGTGTAGTCCTCTGATTCCACATGGGCCCTATGACTCTGCAGATCAACTTTCCTAGGTTTGGTTCACACAATGGAGGGAGGACCATGGCTCAGTGGTAGAGCATCTGCTGGCATGCAGAAGGTGTCAGGTTCAATCCCTGGCATCTCCAATTAAAAGGACCAGGCAGGAGGTGATGTGAAAGACCTCTGCCTAAGATCCTGGAAAGCCACTGCCAGTCTGAGTAGGTAATACTGACCTTAATGGACCAATGGTCTGATTCAGTATAAGGCAGCTTCACGTGTCTTCAAGAGCAATGTTGGAAAGTTCTAAATCCTTGATCTCCCAGATTGCGAGATCCAACCCAGGGTGTTCTACAGTGTAGAAGGATAGGCTAGAAATCAAGTGACTATAGGGTTACCAGGTCCAATCTTGTCCCCGGTGGGGGGGACTTGGGGGTGCATTCCAGGAGAGAGTGTGGCCATCCCCAATGCAAATGCATCATGCAGAGTAACATCATCCGGTACCAGACACAGCTGGCGCACCCCCCCACTTTTTGCCAACAATTTAAAGGGAACCTTTCCTTTAAACAATTGGGGGGGGGAAGCAAGGGCCATGCATGTCTGCCCTGCACGAGGTGAACTCGCCTCTTGCAGGGCAGGAGCCAGCGGCCCCCACTTTGAAAGCAGCAAATCCGTGGCTTGCAGGGCAGGCGTGCACGGTGCCCACTCTATTTATTTAAGCTTATATCACATGGTGCTGCTTTTTCCCCCAGCCGTGTAAAGGGAAGGTTCCCTTTAAATAGCTGGAAAAAAGCAGGGGCCTGCGTGAACTGCATCCGGGACATGAAGACATCACTCTGTGTGATGTCATTGTGTTCAGGGTGGCCACACCCCCTCATGGAATGCCCCCCTGATCCCCTCCGCCCAGGACAGGATTGGACCTGGCAACCCTATGTAAGAGTAAAGTGTACCTTCAATTTTAATTCAAAAAAAGTGTCTGTGGATTATTTTTGAAACACTGAAAGTTTATGTATATTTGGTTGAAGAAAGATAGGCTTATAATTGAAAAGAGGTGCCAGGTTTGAGATCCCCCACCCCTGTGGGGTGAATTCTACTCACTTCCTCATTTGATCTTTAATCAACACATTCACAGTTATCAAAACTAATGCTCATTGTCATCAAGTTTTGCTGCATTTCCCCAAGCACCGGCATGTTTGTCAGACCAAATAGTCAATTGCAGCTAAACCTCTATCATTTCTTTACACATAACATGCTCAGAGAAGGAGAGGGAAGTGGCTTTGTGATTAACACTGTGGCCCAGCTAACTACCTTTGTGCACAGCCAATTTGACTGTAAACCAGAAGAATGGGTTTTCCCTGTTCTTGCTTGGGGGGGGGGGTTACATTCTTTCACAGTGTGCTCACTGCTACAATTATGTATGCCTTTTAAAGCTTTTAGTAAGGCCAGACAGGGCAGCTTGGAGGTTTTGGGGGCCCTGGGCAGAGAGTCCTCAGGCCCCTCCCATGCCCACTACTAGCCCCCCCTTCTTTCCCACCCAGCCACATGCTCCCACCTGCCTATGTGTCCTTCCTCTGCCTACTTATTTATTTAAGCTTATATCCCACCCTATCCCACTAGTGGAATCACAGCGGCTCACAACGTATAAAATATAAAATAAAATAGGAATAAACATATTGTCAAAACCAAATTTAAAACAATCAGAACAAGATAGGGTTGCCAAGTCAATCTTCCACCCCCAGCAGGGGACTTTGGGGGCGTTCCTGGAGGGGGCGGGGCATCCCAACGTGATGACGTCACGTTGGGGACATCCGCCGCCCCCACCCCCGCGCCGGATCTCCAGAAACGGTAGTTCCCTGCACTTAAAGGAGCCGGCGTTTCCCTTTTAAGGGCAGGAGCCGGCGTTTCCCCTTTAAGAGCAGCCGCATTTCCCTTTTAAGTACATGAAGCTGGCATTTCCTTGCAAGCCTGATCTCAAGCTTGGGAGGAAACACGTGTTCCACACAAAGGGAGAGAGAGGGGTGGCTGTGGGTGTTGGGGGTGGGGCTTCCCCCACCGGCCATCTGGCCAGCGGCGGGTAGAACCCCCCCAAAAAATGGGGGACCCCTGGCAAACTGGGGAGGTTTGGCAACCCTAGAACAAGATGGCAACTAAGACAAAAACAACAACTCCAGATCAGTCCATAGTGCCTCCTGCAGGATGTTAGTCAGGTAATAAATTACTGTGGGCAGGGGGGGCGAGATGGTTGAATGTCCACCACTTCAGCCAGAGGCCTGATGAAACAGTTCCATTTTACAGGCCCTGCGGAACTGTAATAAGTCCCGCAGGGCCCTGATCTCAGATAGGAGCATGTTCTGCTCACAATCTCTCCTACCACCTGCCGTCACAGCTGCCCACGCTGCCTGCATACCTTTCCCCTGATGGTGCTGTCTGGTGGGTGCAGCTAGGGGTACCACTGCCACAGCCACCAAAGAACACTGATGCTTTGTGCACCACCCACATGCCCTTCTCCAGCAGCGCAAGGCAGGATATGCACAAGTGACGAAGCACTCACAAGCAGGCAGTGGAAGGGTATAAGCGTAGGCATCAGAGGAGCCGCTTGAGTAGGGAGTCAGCAGGAGTTGGCTCTGCCAGAAGCCATGGCCCCTGGCCACTGTCTATCCACACAGGGTTTGCTGATGCCAGCTGTTAGCATAAATCAAACAAATCAACTCACAATAACACAGAGGATAAACCCAATTTAAGTGGCATAAAGTGATCCAAGAAAACAAGGTTGCTTTATTGAATCTGTTGCTTGGCATTGTGCATATTACATACTGGACTGTCATTCTTTATATGAATACCTCAGTACAGAATATTGCTGGTGGGCTCCCCCTGAAAGTTAGCAGAAACTTCCTTTCATTTCTGTTATCTTAACCAGGCATTCAGAGCACATTTAGGATTCACAGTAAATGAATCCCCAAGCAACTATATTTGTATAAATTTTTTATGAACATTCCAAATAATGGAACTTTGCGGAACTTTTTCTGAGCTGCACAGGTACACAGGAGCTGAGGTTTAATAGAAACATTCCATTCATTTATCTAAAAATCTGAAACAACACAATGTACTTTGTTGCAATCCAGTTACACTGCCTAAGTGCCGGTAAAATCAATGGAAGAAAAATGAATAGATTTTCTTTAAGTGTTTGACTACACTCAAAGAATGAATATTTTACAAAATCAAAGCATGCACAATTATGATAGGACTATTCAGTAAGCTCATTAGACCAAACCAAGCCCCCTTCTGGCATCTCTGCATTATGGGTTGGGTGATATATTTAAAAGTGGGGGACCCACAAAAACTTGCGAGGGTCATCTCACTTAGCCCTGTACCCCCTTCCCCCACTATTTCTTCTTTCCCTTCCCTGGTAGGCCTCATAGTCACTCCCCCTTTTCCTGCTCCCTTCTGTTCTTCTCACCAGCCAACCCATCTTTATCTGCTTCCCTGTCTTCATCTTTTCCTCCCTACCCCTGCTTCTCTGTGTGAAAAGTCTGCCTGACTTGTGCAGTAGCTGCTGGCGCCAGGCTAGGCTCAGTTGCACAATGGTCAGGCCTAGCTCTGTGGTGGTTGCTGCTGGGCAAGCCTTGCCCAAGTTGCACTGTGGTTACTGCCAGCCTGGCCCCAGTCGTGCAATGGCCCCTGCCAGGCCAAGTGGTGGAGGTAGTGAGTATTTGGTGGTTGCTGCTGTGCCCCTCCCTGGTGAGTACTCCTCCAACAGAGGACAGGGGAGGGGGAATGAGACCCATCCCAGAGCTGTTTTGGCTTACAAGTCCACCCCTACCCCTTCCAATGGCTTTGCTTTACAGAAACAATAGCTTTGAAGGCTTAGCAATATTATTGTGTTTGTCAACAATCTCCACAATGGCAACTGAGAGTTCAGTGGGAATTATTTCCTTAAAGCTACAGTCCTTGTTTCTATTATTTTGGGAGTTTTAATCCCCTGATGTACTGTTTAAAACATTTCTAGGGTTTTTGGAAAACTTGGGACTTCAAAAATGTACAGAAACCCCCCCCCCCCATTTGTCCCTAGCTCCATTTTTGTGGATCTGTTGGTCCACACGTTATGGCCCAGTTTGAGATTAGATATCTGAAAAGCTGGAACTCCCCCTTTTTCATGTCCCTCTGCTCCCTCCTCCCCCTCCCACCTTCCTCCTAACACTCCTCCTCCGTAATATCTACTCTGCTGCCACCACCTCCAGAAGGGAAAGAAGAACCCTGCTGGGGGGGAAAACAGGTGCTGGGTACCAGCAGTGAGCTGGAATGGAGCTGTTAGCCACCTGGCTACCAACCCAGCTGAAACACTGCAGCACTTAGTACTCCATGACTGCTTTTCCTGACAGATTTCCTTCCCTCCTGGAAGCTGTGGCTGTTCCATGCAGTCACGGTTAACAACCCGGACATTCCCTCACCATAGCCTGGTTCCAACAGTTTCCCTCCATCAGCCGCAGCTAAAGTTGAACACTGAGGCAATATGGGAGGAGATGAAGAAGAGTCTGACAGCACTTGTGCTTCCTGCCCCATTACTTGTCTGGGCTGGGGAGGAGAAATTTCTGAGGAGTAAGCTGAAATTCATAGGCATGTGCCTGTTCACTCGCCCACTCTCCCTGTTCCACACTGCCACTGCTGCTGTGCCTGTCCACCTTGGGTGGTGGCAAATCCTCTCATTCCTTCTTCCCTCCCCACCTCTAGCTTCAGCAGTGGGGGAGCCAGAGGTCATTTCGGGGGGGATCGCGGGGGATCGCAGTTCCCCCAGGTGATGTACGGGGGCGGGGCACACGACGAAGCCCCGCCCGCCGCTTCTGGCCGCCCCGCTTCCGGCCCTCATTCATCCAGGAGGAGGCAGGAGAAGAGGGAGGGTAAGTTGCTTCCTCCCTGCCTCTCCCCACCCCTGCCTGCCTGGGGCCAGGGAGGGCCTTCGCGGGGCTTCCTTGCACTCCCGCCGGCCTTGCAGGTCCACAGCCGGGCCCCTCATGGGCGGCCGGGACCGTTGGGGGCAGGGGTGGTGGTGGCCTTATGACACATTTCCGGTGATGTCGGGGTGTGGCCTTATGACACACTTCCGGTGATGTCAGTGGGTGTGGCATATGCTAATGAGTTATGCTAATGAGTTCCCCTCTTTTTCTACGAAACGACCCCTGGGGGGAGCAGTGACAGCAGCAGCTCCCAAGCTTCCCGCTCCTCTCCCCCCTCCGCAGCATTGTCACCTCAGTGGGGGGGAGCAGTGGCTCTCACTCCTTGTTCCTTGTCTTCCTCGTTCTCTGCCACTCTTGCCTTTCTGCTGCGGTGTAGTTCGTTGTCCACTGGTTTGTTGTAAACCCCATTTTTTTTGAAAGATTTTGGATTTTTCTGCAAGGGTCCCCAACTTTGCAGAAAAATGTCCCTTCTTTCAACATGGCCATTATCTGCAGATTTAAGTATTTGCAGGTGGGACCATGTTGAGAATTCGGTAATAGATGGCGTGAATACTGGGAGACAGAATGGGAGGTGTGCCAGTTGTTATGTGTCAGAAATGTAGTGAGGATGCTATTTGGATCTTACTTTAAACATGATTTTTTGTCCCTTGAATAGAATTGATATCAGTGTTATATGGATGTATGTGCTGTCAGGTTGCAACTGACTTACGGCGACCCCAGCAAGGGGCTTCAAAGGCAAGTGAGAAGCTGAGGTGGTTTGCCATTGCCATCTGCAGAGTCTTCGTTGGTGGTTTCCCTCCCAAGTACTGACCCTGCTTAGCTTTTGAGATCTGAAGTGATTGGGCTGTATCATGCAGCCTTCTCTCCAGAAGGATAGGTGGGTGGATAGATACCTAGGTGGACAGATGGATGTGTGTGTGTAAAGTGCCATCAAGTCACAACTGACTTATGGCAACCCCAGCAAGGGGCTTTCAAGGAAAGTGAGAGGAAGAGGTGGTTTGCCATTGCATTCCTCTGCTGAGTCTTCCTTGGTGGTCACACATCCAAATACCAACCCTGTTTAGCTTCTGTGATCTGAAAAAATTGTGCTGTTCCATGCCATTCTACATCCTGTATCAGAGCTACAGAAATGAAAACATACCAGTGTAATGTAACATCTGATTCTGGTAGGTGGTGGGGGGGGGGGCTGATTCTCTTTCTCAGACCCTATTGACTCTTACCCTGTTCATTGGTAAAAAAATAAAGTTTGATCCCTGCATGTACTCGAGATCTATGTGTTATTGTATGCTTTCCATTTAGGAAATGTGTAATGCTTGAAGTAGCCTTCAGTATGAGTCTGCTAACGATTTTTGGCAATAGACATCACCTTAGTTGGCTGTGACCTAGCATCCCAGCAGATGAAGACCAATCCTTTATTTAAAGTAGTAACAGCTGGGTATGTACTTAAACACTGTGGTAAATTATTCTTTTCCCACTGACTTTTTATTGCTGGAAATCAAAAGCTCACCTCTTATAGACGTTTAACTCCTAATTCAAACAATGTCAGCACCAACCACTCAGCAGGCAATGCGGGCACACACGTTCACTGCTTCCATGGTTATGCATTGCAGTTAGCTCAACCCTGCTGCTTGCTGAAGTTTACAATATAATAACTCCCTCCAAATTGGTACCTGCAATAACATAAAGCTAAAGGGAAATATACATTTAGGTTAGGACTGAGCTGAAAAAGCCCTGCACTGATTTGTTAGGATAGTGTGTTGAATGCCTGCACCAATCTAGCAATAGAGAGTCCAGTCCAAAGAAGTCTACTGTCCACATGGTTAAATGTAGAAAGTATTTACAAGTTTATTTACAAGGTTGTTGGTGATGCTGGTATACACAAGCAACAAGCAAAGTGCTTCGCCAAGCATCTGCATATCAAGAGGGAACTGACTAGACTGTACAGTAACTACATTATATACATGTCAGCAGCCAATCAGTACCTTGTGCCGAGTCATTCTGACTCCAGCTCTCCAGCACTGGCTAAAACTAGTTTGCTCCAGTCTTGTCTGTTAATTAGGAGCTGTCATCTGTCAGGCAGATACATACGATCTGGAACAGCTTATGTCTTAGTACATCAACATGATCTTGCTGCCCTGTTCACAGCCTTACTGTGCCATTTTTAATTCAAGAATAGAGGGGGGAAATGGTACGAGGCAGTAGTAAGAGGCATGAGAACCACCACTGGTAAATGGAGTAAACATTTTGCCCACTTTTCCAGCCTCATGGGCAGGAAACATTGTTCTCATCCTGTTTGAGCTCCATGTGACTTAACATTTTAAAGGTAATGCTCCCTGCCTTAACTCTGCTATGCTTGCTTAAAGAATTAAGGGGAGAAATGCAGGCCCATAGCTACAGTGGGGCTTTGGGGGGCTCTGCCCCCTTTTTTAAATGCACAGCCTCACAAGAATTTCTCCTGTAAATGCTTTTTCCAATATTTTTAAACATTTTTAAAGGCATACACTCCTTTAAGCAGAGTGGGGTGCTGTAGCTGACTAATCCCCACACTGAGCAAGGGGGGTTGAGTAAGTGACCTCTAGGATATCTTCTGTGTCAAGAAACTAGTCTCCTTGGCTACGAGAGGAGTAAACGGGGCGGGTCAGGAAAAAAGCGGAACAGAGGAAGTGCAAGTCAGGGCAGAAGTGACTCGGCGTGGAGCACCGGAGACTGGCAGAGGGGAGAAGTGCGTTGAAAAAATCATTCCCACAGGAAACAGAGGCTCATAATAAAGATAAGTACCTCTTTCCAGCTTAAATCTTCTAAAAGTGGCAATAAGAATAAAAAAATACGATAATAGGCTTAAGGTTTAAGGGTAGAGGAGGAACTTGATTTTGTCTTATCGCAGAAAGCAGGTGTGGAAAGACCACGACAGCGCTATGATCATAAGAGGGTAAAAACAACAGGGGAAAGAGGGAGAGAAGGGTGGTGTGGGGAATGGGGGAACTACCTTTCTGACCATCTCTTATTGATTTCTCATATGACCCGGCTCCGTGGAGTGTATCGACGGAAAGGAAAGCGGGAAGAAAAAGAGCTGAAAGGTCATTAAGAAGCAAGACGCAGAGGAACCTGGGAAGGAAAAGATTAGATGGAGCAGAGAAAAGGTACTCGCCTCAAGGAAATGCCTGAAAGGAACGGGAACACAAAGATAAGAGAAGAAGAACTTGGGGAACTTGGGGAACTGGGATATTAACACTTTGAATGGTTTGATGGTTTTTTTGTGTGTGTTTTTTATCTTGCATGTCTTGCTCCTTAATTTTTTTTTTTTTTTGCATTTGGATGTCAATCTTGGAATATGAATTGCTGGTGCATTGTTATGGTATAGACTAAAGAGAAAAAAAGATTGCAGGACAATAAAGGGGAAAAAAGGGAGTAATTAGATAGATTGTATTTAAATAGATTTAAATAGATTGTAGATTGTAGAGATATAACAGTCTAGATTAGCTGGTGATTTTGGGGAGAAAAAAAAAGGAAAGGCCTGACTAGGAAGTAGGAAGAGCAATAAGAGCAATAATTATATAATAGGATACTAATAATATATTAAAACATAATTTAAAAGAGTACAAGAGTATAGCGACAATAGATGAATAAAGCCCAAAAAATACACCTAAAAAAACGTATTAAGTTACAAATTAAAATTGCAGACTATAAACGTAAATTAATAAATAAAAGGGAAATGGCCTCAGGGCAACCTCCAAGGAAAAGCTCCTACTCCTCACCCAAAATCCAAACAACACTACAACAAGTAATCTAACCTCAAGGAACATCAACGATGGAAGACTTAAAAACTGATCTAAAAGAATGGATGGAAACCTTTGTTACACAAACAATACAAACGTCAATCAAGGAAGCCGTGTCATCAGCAGTCAAAGATACAATGGAAACAATGCTACCATTAGTAATGAAAGCTGAGTTAGAACCAATACAGGCAAAGATGGACGCAATTTACAAAGAAACAGAAGGAGTCAAAAATAAACTAGATCAATACAAACTAGAGATTGACAAAAACACCAAAAGTATAACTAAGTTGGAAAAAGGAAAACAAGAAACCCAAGAAGAACTGTTAGAGTATAGAGCTAATGTGGAAAGGTTGGAACAATCTCTAATCTCATTGGAAATAGAGAAAGCTTCAATGGTTGTAAGATGCCAGAATATACCGGAAACAAAAGGGGAAAATCTAAAGGAAGAGATGGTGTCTATACTCGCAGAGAAACTTGAAATAGGTACCAAGGAGGAAATAAATAAAGACATTGATGTAGTGTTTAGGAAAAATACATCTTACGCCAAAAGAAACAGAACACCAAGGGAAGTACATATTAAGTTTAACAGGAAGGAGACCAGAGATAAAGCTTTAAGAACTGCAAGTCAGAAACCCTTAATGGTTGGAGAAGAAGAAGTGAAACTTCTGAAAGACACACCGTGGAGAGTGAGAGAGAAACGTTTTCTCTATACAAATCTTACGAAGTTATTAAGAGATAACAATATAACATATCGGTGGCTCCTTCCAGAAGGACTATTATTCACACATCAAGGTAAAAGATTCAACATAAATTCAGTATTTAAGATGGAAAACTTTATGGAAAACTATGGGGGGGATTTGGGTGCACAGGGAGAAGGAGAAGAAACTGAAATGTCGGAAGAAGATCTCCCAGAAGAAGAGGGGAATGTACAAATGGAAAAAACAGCAGAGAAACAGGAAACAAAGAAGAAGAGGGATAAGAGGAAAGGTTTTGCGGCTTCCAATATATTGACCAGATACCAATACAGAAATAGAAACAGAAGCAACAAAGGAAAAGAGGATGGAGAATTGGAGGAAGATTAAAATAATTTCAGTTAATGTTAACGGTCTCAATGGACCTCAAAAAAGGAGTAGGATTTTGCACCAACTAATAAAACTGCTTGGAAAGTTACAGAAATAGAGGAGAGAAAAACACTATGATTTCTTTATAAAATTAACTGTATAAATGGGTTTTAAATTTTCTGAACCAACTATTTCAGTTTTCTCACAACACACCCCTAGTGGTGGGCTCACTGCAGTGTGGGCATGCAGACATCACTACCAGGCTGTTGCTGTTTCCCTCCCTCAGAGGTGAGATTTTCCCTCCATTTTTCTTTCCCTTTCTGACTGAGCCACCCTAGGTATCTGTTTTCTTCTTTCCTGATGAACTCTGGCTATCCCAGTATGATATTTTGGCTGTTGGCTTAGAACCTTAGGAATGCTGCTGCTGCTGCTGCTATGTTGATGGTTACAAGATAGTCTCAGTCTGTTGAAGTTGGTCAGGATTTTGTTGTGTGTGCACTGTGATTTTCATAAGGAAAACTGATTTAGATTTAGATGAAGGAGGAGTGAAAATGAGTGGAAGGAACATTAACAGTTTGAGAAATACAGAAGATACCACACTACTAGCAGGAAAAAAAACACCAGTGAGCTGAAATGACTACTGATGAAGGTTAAAGGAGAAAGTGCCAAAGCAGGATTACAGCTGAACATCACAAAGACAAAAGTAAGGACTACTGGGGAATTACACAACCTTAAGGTTGATGGTGAAGAAACTGAAATTGTTAAAGATTTTCTATTCCTTGGCTCCATCGTCAACCAAAAGGGAACAAAAAGGAGACCAAGAAATCAGAAGGAGATTGAGACAGGCAAGGGCAATCATGAATATCCTCAAGGGTAAGGCTGTGTTGCTGGAGCCATGAACAAGTGAGAAAAGATCCTCAAGGGTAAGGCTGTGTTGCTGGAGACCAAGATCAAATTAATTCTTACTATAGTATTCCCCTTTACTATTGTATCAGTTTGAATGTTGAGCAGTGAAGAAAGGTGACAGGAAGAAAGTTGATTCATTTGAAATGTGGTGTTGGAGGAGGGTTTTACGGATACCATGGACTGCCAAAAACAAATAAGTGGTTCCTAGATCAAATCAAGCCTGAACTCTCCCTAGAAGCTAAAATGACTAAAATGAGACTATCATACTTTGGTTACACATTATGAAAAGACAAGACTCACTGGAAAAGACAACCATGCATGGAAAAGTTGAAGGCAGCAGGAAAAGTGGAAGACCCAACATGAGACTCAATCAAGGAAGCTAAGGCTCTCGGTTTGCAATTCCTGAGCCAGGCTGTTAACAATAGGACATTCTGGAGGTCATAAATTAAGGGTCGCAATAAATCAGAAGTGACTGGACGGCACACAGTACACACACTTTACAATTTATTGTGAACTGCTTTGACAGCCAATTACGAGTTTGCAAGCAAGTATAAATTTTAATGAAGAAATAATAAATCACCTATTTTACAGAGATCATTACTCAGTTATGCCATTAATGCACATACAATCTGGGCTAAATGAAACATTACTGTTTTTACAGAACTGGGTCCAGGGACAGACCCAACTCATGTTCAACACAGCAGCTATAGGAAATGGCTTCAAAAAAGAGGGGGAGCCCAGATGGGCTCAGAACAGTGCTGGGTGGGAGGAAATGCTCCTGCCTCCCCCACTATGACATTTTCCTGTGTAAAAACGATACCGGGGGGGGGGGATATTTGCTTGATTTTGCTGTCCCATGTGCATAGATACTCTGTCTGCAGAATTGGGAGAATAATGCCCCCAGCACAGTTTTTGCAAGGAAAAACCCCTTGGGTGGGAGGCAAGATCCTTTCTTCCTCCTCCTGCGGTGCCATTTCGAGCCCATTTGTACTATCATTTTTTAAAGAAGCCATTCCTTGCAGCTGCCTTGTGGTGGCAGGGAACACGAGCTGGGTCTGTCCCCAAATCTTTAAAAACAGTAAAAACAGTTTGGCCATCTGTGTATAGTGTACACTTCGTTGTTTTTAATATGTGTGTTGAGTAATTCTCATGTTACAATCAACACCTATACAGCTGAGTGTTTGATATAAGCCGCACATTTATCCTGGCACTATCCCTCAGCTTCAATTGTAAACTGGCTCTTTCTTACAGAGAGATATATATGCATTCACTGTAACATGTGAAGAGAAAAAGAGGGTAATTCCCAGGAACTCTGCTATTTTTACTTCTAAAATATCTTATGACACATTTACATATTCAGGGCTTGTTTTCTGGGGGAATGCACTGGAACAGAGTTCTGGAACTTCTTTGACAAAATTCTTTTTTAAATGATTAAATGTTTCTGAGTTTTCAGTATACATTGAAAACTTCCCTCTTGAGAGTTCTGGCACCTCTCTTTTTTAAGCCCTGCATATTATAAATATTTGTTCATGAGATCACTGGTAAGAAGCTAGCAGTTGAGTAGTGCAGGAGCTTAGTATTAGGTAGGGCTAAGACATGTCATTTCCAAGTACGAGTAGCATATTGACAGTATAAGTTGTATGAATATTTAGGTTTCCAAGTCCTGGTGAAATATATGGATATTTTCCAAATTGACTTCGAAACACGAGTGCAGAAAATTCCCTGAAAAGTTGTTGGGCAAGGCAAAATGACCCTCTCTTTATCTCTCCTCCCTCCCCTTCAACCCAGCAGCCCCTAATAAGAAGAAATTCCTCTCAGTATTCAAAAAGTGTATAATCTAATACTTCAACCAACAACAATACAGCAATAAAGACAGGGTAATCAAGTGATGAAATTACTATAATCACCCTCTCTCAGGATCCACTGGGACCTATTCCAACTAGATCAGCTTCCCTGGGCAGGAACCTGAAATAGCTGGTCATAGGATATCAAGCAGGCATGGGGGCATAGTCAGGTCAGTACAGCAGGCAAGGCAGTTATGGATGTTTTCATAATGAACAAAGTAAGTAGAACTGAGTAGCTAAGTAAGAGATTGTACACCTCCTGGCCTATGCCGACTGGCTCTCCTAGTCACATGCCTCTGCTGAGCTGGCCTAAGCTTGTGGAAGAGCTCTGTGGGTCACTTCAGGCTCAAACAGATGGTCTGCCTGGTGATGCAGGGTGTTCTTCCCTGACTCCCAGGTCTTGGGCTCAAGACCCCTGGTGCCTTACACCCTCACTGCAGGATGGGTAGTGGTGTAGTTTGCTGCCATAGAAACAATAAACAGAGATATGAACCCAGGGACAAGTTCCCACAGGAAACCATAGTACTAACTCTGTCTCATATATGTTTGAGTGACAGCTTTGCAAGACCAAATATCAGTAGCCATAACATCACTCATTCACTGTTACATCTTCTAATGAAATATAGGCCATTAGACAGTACTTTGGATATTGAACTGTGACCACAGAGACTAACATTCAAATCCCCATTCAGTCATAAAGTTTATTGGGTGACCTTGGGCCAGTCACTATCTCTTACTCTAACTTACCTCACAGTATTGTTGTAAGGATCAAAAGGAGGAACATGTATGCTGCCTGAGGAAGGATAAAGCAATATAATGTGTTCCGTCAGTGTCTTTCTGCCATTTATAGTGGCTAAGCTGACTTCTGGTTTGTGGGTTGGCGATGGTGGTCGCTCTCCCCAATGTCTGGGTAAGCAACTAGCACACCAGCGGCAAGGAGGGGTGCTACCTCAAGTGGTACCCCCACAGAGCCCTTGCGATGGGTTCCAAGCCAGAGGACTTTTGAGGGTTAGCCTCTTGGATGGCTTGATGCCGGAGAATAGAGGCTTCCCTCTGCCCTGGTGGTCCTGCCGTTGAGTGACCTGCGGGTAGAAGCTAATTCAACCAGGACACGCGCAGGAGGTCGAGCGGAACAACGATGAAGAAAGCAAGGTCAGAATATGACCATCAATGAACATGAGTTCGAAATAAACAGACTATTTTGCTAAAGCGGAGTCCCCCCCCCCGTGGGAAAGGTGGCGTGCAAGGAGGGATGCCTCCTAAGCGCATGAACGGACTAATGTAGTGAAGGGGGAAGGGGAAAAATAAATACCGAGTTTTTAATGAGAGACTTAACTTGAGTACCGATAGTGAAACGACGAGTCTTTTGAGCCGGGGCATAGCGGTTTGAAAGTGTAAACAAAGTAGAACATAGCGGCCTCCCGAGGAAAGTTAAAACCGAAACCAGGCAGTCAGAGCCCAAGACTGGAAGAGGGAGCAGACGTCATGAAGTTGCTAGCGGATATGCTGAAGCCGGTAATGGAGCAACTCAGTGGTATTAACCAGCAACTGGCCACACTAAACCAAAACTTCGCTCTGCAGCAGCGCCAGCTGGCAGAAATGGAAAAGAAAGTGGAGCATGCAACTGTGAAAATTACAGAGATGGATAACGCAAATAAGAAGATGAAGAAAAGAGTGACAGATGTGGAAACAACACAAAAACATCAGGAAACTCATTTATTACAGCTTCAAATGGAAAAAGCTAACATGACTCTCAGATTTCAGGGTGTGCCTGAAATTGAAAAAGAAGTTTTGAAGAAGACTCTGGGAGAGATCATCGCTCCAGTAAGTATTTTTCGTTGTAGTTAGTGGCTAAGCTAAACTGTCTCTGTGCAGAAGAGAAAATGGACACAAATCAGACATTAAAAATTAAAATACACAGAAACTAGTGTTGGAACATTTGTCCCTTCCTAGATGCTTGATAAGTAAGGAGGGAGGGAGGGAGGGAGGGAGGAGGGAGAGAGACTGCCGTGGGCATTTGTTTAGCCAACATGTGAAGTAGGATGCTATACTAAATGGAGCATTGGTCAGATCCAGCAGGGCACTTCTTCTCTTCCTGATGCCGAATGTTCATATTATAAACAGCACACCAAACTTTAGCCTGTTCAAATACGCCTCATTAGTAGTTGCTATTAACTTTTTTACCACCTCAGGCGGTACTGCCCCAGTGCCAGCCACTCTACATTGGATAACATTTCAGCCATATGCCCATTAAAGCTGGATGCATTTGTACTAGAATAGAGAACATTCCTTTGAGGCCATCAGTAATGCCCTATTGACTATACCATTCAACTACTGGCACAGCCACACATGTCTATTAGTAATCCAAAGAAAAATGATAGCAGGTGAATTGCTGAGAGCTCATGAAATCCAAAACTGTAATTCAGGAAGGATGACTTCAAATTGTTCCCTTCCAGCACTGCAGTATCTGATTCATTTTGATATTGTGCTCTTAGCATTTTTTTAAAAAAAGAGAGCAAAAATTACAGTAAAATTAAGGAGAAATGAATGAATACCTTATGGCTGAAGCAATTCACTTAAGATTCAGGCTATATTCTGCATTCAGTCCACAGCTCTCAGTGAATTTCATTTTAGAGAGCTCTTAGGTAAGCCATGTAATCTATTTGACTCTCTATCTGTACTTCATCTTCCTAAGATCTGTGGCTCTCTGGAGAAGGTTTTCTTCCATTATATTTCATGGTACCTACAAGGTGATGGAGCAATCCCAGTGGGTGAAAGTATACAGAATGAGTGTAGGGACACCATGCCAAAGTAGCTGGGTCTACAGAAACAAAGGTAAGCAAAAGGGACCAGTGGGAGAAATTAATACACTCTGCAGCCATTATTTTAAAATTCTCTGTATTGGAAACATGATTTAGGGCAATCCTAACAAGAGTTTTAAGACTATTAGATGGTAGGAACACCTCCACTGAGGGAAAGAATCCTGATGATTCATTAAACAGTATGTTGTTTTGGCCTGAGGGAGTTTATGCCCACATAAACAAAAGAGGTAATAAATAAGCAGAGTCAAAGAGAGCCACAAGGATGGGGGAGCGAAGGCACAGAGCAAAACAAGTTATCTGGTGTTTTCTGAACGGTGTTAATAAATACACTGGATGTGACAGAACACTGTCTTGACTCCATGAGAAGAAGATGTGACTTGTTTCTAATTCGATTTTTTTCAAATGACCACCCACACATAACTTAACAAAGTATGCCTGGAACCCTGGTTAAATTGGTTGACTGTAAATTCCTGACAAATAGTAACAAAATTTTTACCATGTGTTTCACTTCCCAGACTCTTGATTACATGTGAAGGTTTCTTTATGATTTTCTTCTCCACCATTTCATGATGACATTATGCCAGGTTGTTTTCTTTGTGATAGCCTGGTTGTCTGTACAATCCTGCCAAGTAATAAGGAGAATCTGACCACATTAAAAGGTGTGCTAAAATATGTAAATACATAGGGTCAAACTAGATATGATCTAGTTGTCCTTCTAATGTGAAAGTACAGCTGTGTCTTCCAATACATGGCTCTGTTGTCCTTCTGATGTGAAAGTACAGCTGTGTCTTCCAATACTGAGTGGGGCCATAATGAGAGGGAAGAGGAGGTTTAACCATTTCACCCACCATAGCCTCACTAATAGAAACTCTTCCTTTGCCCCTCATTGTCATTAGCTCTTTAAAGAAAAATATATGAGTGAGTGTCCATCTTTTTGCCCTTATAAAATATCCTTTAAAGGGCTCTGATTCCATAGCGGCTCCAATTTTTATTTGAAAATCATATGGCAATGAAATAATGAAAATCCTCTCCCTTTCTGCATAGCCCTGATCCAAACTGGGACTGTGTGAAGCTCTAGTGCGACACTCAAGGTCTAGGAAGAACTAATCATGGATCACCCAATGGCTTGTCTGTTTGGAGCCTCAGATGACTAGCTACAAATACCACACACCATTCTAAGGCAACACTTGGTAAATGGCCATCTGCTTCTGTCCAAGAGCAAGAGGGGAGCTTAACCTTCAAGGTCTCTGCAAAAGGAGGTTCAGCATGTGTTGTAAGCATAAGTGGAAGTGATGCTATGGATACAGGGCTGCCAACCTCCAGGTGAGACCTGGAATTTCCTTGGAATTAAGATACTCTCCACGCAGGGCTCTTTTTGTAGCAGGAACTCCTTTGCATATTAAGCAACACACCCCCTAATGTAGCCAGTCCTCCAAGAGCTTACAGTAGCTCCTGTAAGAAAAGCTCTGTAAGATCTTGGAGGATTGGCTACATTAGGGGGTGTGGCTTAATATGCAAAGGAGTTCCTGCTACAAAAAGAGCCCTGCCGGGTCTCCAGACTACAGAGATCACTCCCCCCTGGAGGAAATGGCAGCTTCTGAAGGCGGACTCTATGGCATCACATCCCCACTGAGTTCCCTCCCCAAATCTCCAGGAATTTCCCAAGTTGAAGTTGGCAATCCTATGTGGCTATAACGTCAATAGGGAATAAAAGGGAAATACGGTCTCAGTGTTCAGCTAGCAATTGAAGAGAGGCCACTGCCCCTGTTCTTTTGTGACATTAGCAAATGAAGACCGTGAGCCTGTGGAGACTTCAAATGCTTCTAAAATGCACTTTTCTCCCCTCTTTGTGCTTCATAAAATGGCTTTTTATTTAAAACATTTGAGAAGGCAGGAAGTAATTAGGCTTTCTGGAAAGCTCTGTCATTAAGAACAGAGATAGTACAATGATAACCCGGAGGCTTGCTTGGTTCGTCTGTTATATCTGATCAGGACCTCAAATAATAATGCTTCCAAAGCTTATTATCTTTGGAAAGCAAACAGCAGCAGTAGCAAGCAGGAGGTCAGGATTACTCAGCCACAAAACTACAGGTGTCCTGTGTTCCTGTGAAGAAATATTGCAGATGTCTTAAATTGGAGGCATCTGTTGTTGGCTACTTTACACCTGTTCGGTTTTCCAAGTAATTCTGTTCATTTTATCTCCCATGAAATGTTTTTTTAAAGGATTGTAAAGACTCAGTTAAGCTTTTCAGAGATTTGTTTTGCTGGCCTCCTTACCTCCCAGGTGTACTTCTTTATCACACTTTTATCCCACCTTTCTTCCAAGGAACTCAGGATGTACTACTTCTCCTTTCTCCTCTATTTTATTTTAACTCTATTTCGCAAGATGTTTTCCAACTGGCCGGGAGAAGATATTTCCTGTCCCTTGAATAGAGGCTTAATATGCAGAAATTGGCAGCTGAAGCTTTTTTATGGTAAATAACATCACCTGGCATTTGCTGCAGATGAAACTGGTATTAAAGGGATACCCAGAGGGACCAGTTTGAAAACTGGCAACCCTATCCACAATGACCCTGTATGGTAGGTTAGATGGAGAGAAAACAACTTCCTCAAGATCACCTTCAAGGCTAAGTGGGGATTTGAACCAGATCTCCTCTTTCCAACTCTGACACTCTAAATCAGGGGTGCCAAACATAAGGCCCGGGGGCCTGGGGCCGTCCCGTCCAGGGCTCTTACCCAGCCCACAAGCAACTGGTATGTATGGAAATGTAAGGTACTCCCCCTTTTATGGTATCCCTCGGAAAAAACATAGTCTTGCACAGGGGTAATTTCCTGCAGGAGCACACAAGATCAAAGCTCCAGTCAGAGCAAGAAGCAGCCAGGTAAGTTGCAGAGCCCCACCCCACCCCCAGTCCAAAACAGTCCAGTGGCAGTACAAGCTCTCCCTCCTCTGCGAGGACAGGTCTGCACATCCCCCCCCACCCAATAGCTAGCAATCCAAAACAGTCCAGTGGAGCCAGAGCGGTGGGTGTTGCCTTCTGACACACTTCAGGGGGTGTGGCATATGCAAATAAGTTATGCTAATGAGTAATGCTAATGAGCTCCTGCACCTCTTTTTCTACAAAATGAGTCACAGGGTAGCTGCTGGAGCCTCTCCCCAAGATACCAACCAAGTTTGAAGAACATTGGACCATGAGGTCAAATTCTACGGGCCCCCAAACAGGTCATGAAGTCCAATTCTACGGGCCCCCAAACAGGTTGCCCCATCCCCTCCATTGTTCTCTATGGTGGGAAAAAAGTAACTTTCCCCCCCATCATAATGGAGGGGATGGGGCAACCTGTCTGGGGGCCTGTAGAATTGGACCCCCTGGTTCAATGTTCCTGAAACATGGCCGGTATCTTGGGGAGAGGCTCCAGCAGCTACCCTGCGATTTTGGAGCCTCTCCCTCAAAACCCCTTCCCTCCAGCCCCCAGAATATGCCCTATGTTTTCGCCATTGACTTCAATGGCCCATAAGATATAATGGGGCTGAACTGCAGGAAGTCGATTCAGATCAGAGAATCTGATTCAACCCACAGCAGCCTGAAAGGGGCCCGAATGGGCCATTTTCGGGGGTGCATTCGGTTCAGATGAACCGAATGCGCATCCCTCCAGCAGCCGGCTTGCTCGGGCTCTCTGCAGCCGCGGGGATCCTGAGCAAGCGAAAGGAAGGGAAGGTGGTTTAAACCGCCTCTCCTTCCCTCCAACACCTGGCTTGCTCCGGCTCCCCGAGCAAACCAAGGGATGTGAAGGTGGCAGAGCAGCTGGAGACATTGAGCCTCAGCTCCACAAGTAATGAGCACTCAAGCCCCGCCCCCAGCAGCCCTCAGGCCGGAGCCCCTGGAGCAGTCTCGGGAGGCGGATTGGCAAAAAGCAAAATCAAAAATGCAGGAACTCGAGAGAACTCCAGGAATGGAGCCGGTTCCTCTTCCACAGCCCAAAATGCGAACCCTGAGCTTGCTTTTGCTCATTTGCGAGTCCGGCCTCTGCACTCCTTTAACGAGGCAGCCCTGAAGCTTGGGGCGGCGGGAGTTTCTTTGCACGCAGCTTGTGTGGCTGGCTGAGTGCCTCTTCTGCTTGCCCACCTCTCGCCTCTGCACCTCATCTTCTGCCAGGCATGGAGGAGCCCAGCTCGCCCAGGCTTCTTGCCTCCTGCTGCCTTGGCCCCCAAAGTTTGACTCTTCCTCTACGAGTCTCTGGCGCTGGAGGTAAAAAAAAAAGAGATTTCTTAACATTGTGTTCCTGCCAGGGAATCTGGGGACCCTGCCCACGAGTCTCCATTTCATCCTCACAACAACCTTGTGGGGTAGGTTAGGTAGAGAAGGGGAGATTTGGCCCCGGGTCACTCAGCCAGCAGAGTGAGAAT